>NC_091314.1:37373761-37383492 GCF_038502225.1 Cherax quadricarinatus | reverse complement strand
CCCTGTCTATATTGCTTTTCATATTGGTGTTTCTTGTCAATGGATTTCAGAATGGTGGTGGTTAGCCATGGGCAACCAAGCCGTTTGTTTGTGATCTGTTTCGTTTTTATAGGACAATGTTTGTTGTATAGCCTAAGTAATTTGTTAAGAAAAATGTCTGTCCAGTCATCAATACCATTGGCCTTGGAGAATTCTGTAGGCCAGTCAACAGTCTCTAGGTCAGCTGTGAACTTCCTTATTGAGGCCTCATCATGGAGTCTAAATGAGACTTTGTTGTATTCAAGTGGTGGTTTGCTAATGTTTGTCAGGAGGAAGGTAGGGTAGTGGTCTGTAGTGCTATCTGTGAATATCCCTGATATAAGGGGGGCTAGTATATTGGTCCATATGTGGTCTATTATGGTTGCGCTTGTCTCAGTCAGCCTGGTTGGTTTAGTTATTTTTGGTATGAGAAGTGTGTTGTTCATATTGTTGATGAAATCAGTTACAGGCTGATCATCTAGTAGGCCAAGGTTGACGTTGAAGTCTCCAGCTAAGAGAAGGTGGTGCTTATTCATTTGTCTGTTTGTTATTAGTGACTTTAATTTCTCACTGAAATTTGGGATGTTTGTGTGAGGTATCCGGTAAATGGCACCAATTGTTATAGGTGTCTTAAGTTTTTTTTTTACAGTAAAATTAGCAAAAATGTATTCCCCATATTCATCGCTAAAGCAATTAGTGCTAATACAAGATAATTGGTTAGAGTAATAGATTGCAATACCACCCCCAACTTGGTTTGGTCTGCAGTTGTGAATTGCTGTTTATCCTGGTAGAGGGTAGATATCTATTGTGTCCTGCTTAAGCCAGGTATCAGTAAGAATAATGCAGGAGAAGGGTGTCTTTAGTAATTCAAGGAGTGCTAAGAGGTCATCATAGTGTTTGCTTAAGGACCTGATGTTGTAGTTAGGTACTGATAGACTTTTAGCATTGTTTAGGATAGTGGTGGCTTGTGATGCTGTGTAATAAAGGCAGTTACTTTCCAATAGGTTTTGATTGGGTGTCAGATTATGGAGGTTTAGATCAGGGTCAACGTGATCAATCATCTTCTAGGTTTAAATTATGGTTATTTATATCCTGAGTTGTGTGTTGAGTTCTAGTACTGATATCTGTAGTGGTAGGAAGTTTGGACAAGTATATAGCTAGAGTATTTTGGTCATGTAGGGTATAGTCACTACTACACATAAAGAAGTTGATGTTGTCTATGTGTTGTGCTGGAATGAACTAAAGTACAACTAGGTATAAACTAGTAATATAAAAATACGAATTAAAAATAGAACAAGACTCTCACTTGAATTGCACTAAGGTCTAATATAATGACTTTTGTGGAGTCTATGTTTTGAGCTAGAATGAGCTATAGTACAACTAGGTTTAATCTAATAATATAAAAATACAAATTAAAAATAGCACCAGTCTCTCACTAGTAATTGCACTATGGTCTAATATAGTGAATTTGGTATTGACTATGTATTAAAAAAATAATAATATCTTTATATAATACAAGTACATGTACAAGGTATACAGTCCTAGCTGACATCACTGACATACTACTATATAGAAAGCCGCTTGTTATGATGAGCATTTCTGGCAAATTACGTCAGTTTTGTCCCAGGATGCGACCCACACCAGTCATGCAAAATACTGCGTGGAATAGACAAGCTGGACAGAGACAGGATGTTCCAGAGATGGGACACAGAAACAAGGGGTCACAATTGGAAGCTGAAGACCCAGATGAGTCAAAGGGATGTTAGGAAGTATTTCTTCAGTCATAGAGTTGTCAGGAAGTGGAATGGCCTAGCAAGTGAGGTAGTGGAGGCAGGAACTATACATAACTTTAAGATGAGGTATGATAAAGCTTATGGAGCAGGGGGAGAGAGAGGACCTAGTAGCGTTCAGTGAAGAGGCGGGGCCAGGACCTGAGTCTCGACCCCTGCAACCACAATTAGGTGAGTACATCATGTTCCCTCTCCCACCCATCACACTTCTCTCCCACACATCATGTTCTCTTTCCCACCCTTCACACTTCTCTCCCACACATCATGTTCCCTCTCCCACCCTTCACACTTCTCTCCCACACATCATGTTCTCTTTCCCACCCTTCACACTTCTCTCCCACACATCATGTTCCCTCTCCCACCCTTCACACTTCTCTCCCACACATCATGTTCCCTCTCCCACCCTTCACACTTCTCTCCCACACATCATGTTCTCTCTCCCACCCTTCACACTTCTCTCCCACACATCATGTTCCCTCTCCCACCCTTCACACTTCTCTCCCACACATCATGTTCAACGAAACTAAAGGATTTATGAAAAAATCTACGGGGGGAAAGTTGAATGATAGCTCTAGGCCTTTTATGTAAGTTTATTTAGACAAAGGTACACATAAGTACAATTATTATACACAGTGTAAATTATCTGATATAACCCCAAAAAATCAGTGACTATTTTTTTCATTGGGGTCCTTGTAATATCTTATTATTTAAACCTTAAAGTTAAAATACGTAAGTAAGTTTATTCAGGTATACACAAATACAGTTACATAGATTATCATACATAGCAGCATATGTGTAGAGAACCTGGGATAACAGAAAAAACGTCAGAATGACTTATTTCCATTGGGGTCCTTGAAAGAGCTAAGTAACTCAACTGTTTATGCCTGGAAGATGTTTCGAGGGTCAGCGCTCCCCCCGGCCCGATCCAGGATTCGCGGTTGACCAGTGCCTGATCAACTAGGCGGTTACTGATGGCAGCACGGTAACCGATGTATGAGCCACAGTCCAGCTGGTCATGTACTGACTTTAGGTGCCTGTTCAGCTCCCTCTTGAAGACAGCCAGGGGTCTATTGATAATCCCCCCTTAGGTATGCTGGGAGGCAGTTGAACAGTCTTGGGCCCCTGACACTTACTGTGCTGTCTCTTAGTGTACTCATGGCGCCCCTGCTTTTCATTGGTGGGATGTTGCATCGCCTGAGTGATTTCCTTGTGTAGATTTGGAACTAGTCCGTCTAGGATTTTCGAACCATACATTATCATGTATCTTACTTCACTGTAGCCGCCTGCATTCCATGGAGTACAGGTCAAGGAACTTCAACTGTTCCCAGTAATTTAGGTGCTTTATTGTACTTATACATGCAGTGAACGTTCTCTGTACATTGTCCAGGTCTGCAATTTCGCCTGCCTTGAAAGGGTTCTCTAGTGTACAGCAGTACTCCAGCCTAGAGAGAAAAAGCGATTTGAAGACACTGGCTTGGCATCCCTAGTTTTGATGGCTCTCAATATCCATTCTATCATTTTTGTGATCTTTGAAAGTTAGATTCTTTGATATTATCACTCCAAGGTCATTTACATTAGGTTTTTGCTCTAGTTTGTGGTCACCGTTGTCCAGCAGTGAGAGTAGCCACTCTCATTGCTGAGGTCCAGGTAACAAACCCTGGAGATTAACATAAAAAATACAGTCGTACTGGCCAGGTTGTGGCAGCCACCACCAAAATTATTATTGTCATAAGATCGTGTGTGTGTGTGTGTGCGTGTGTATGTGTATGAGTGTGTGTGTGTGTGTGTATGAGTGTGTGTGTGTGTGTGTGTGTGTATGAGTGTGTGTGTTTGTGTGTGTGTGTGTGTGTGTGTGTGTGTGTGTGTGTGTGTGTGTGTGTGTGTGTGTGTGTGTGTGTGTGTGTGTGTGTGTGTGTGTGTGTGTGTGTGTGTGTGTGTGTGTGTGTGACTCAACAATCAATATTTGCACTAATAACTCACTACAGTTGTGACCGGGTGTGGAAGTGTGAATTGCTCATTTCTCTAAAATTTGTTCATGATTGTAGCCATGTATAAACGTAAGTAACCATTCTTACAGTATTGATTACCTTTGTAACTTGTGAGTTCATTACCTTGTACCTAGTTCAGCCATCAAAACTTTGGAGCCCAGTCCCTGGATCCATTATGTACCTCTGTAATCTGTAAATACCTTTGTAACTTGTAATGATTGTGACTAGACCTACCTGGAGTTCATTACCTTTGTAAATTGTGAGTTCATTACCTTTGTAAATTGTGAATTCATTACCTCTGTAACTTGCTCAGCTATCAAAACTTTGAGGCCCAGTCCCTGGACCCATTATATACCTCTGTAATCTTTTGACTACCGCCCACAGGATGGGTATGGGGTGCATAATAAAGATATTAAAATAACTCTACAGACTATACGAAAATTTGATACACCTCACCCCCTAGTTCTCCGTATCCAACTTTGGCTATGCCGTATCTCTACCAAGCATAAAGATATTGTTTTTTGTTGGGTCCCTGGTCATGTCGACGTACAGGGCAATGAACAGGCAGACACTGCTGTGTGGTCAGCAGTACATGACCTACCAATTTCATATAGAGGTGTTCCATTTCTGGACTATTTTGCTGTAATAGCTACCCACCTTCACACCCGTTGGCAACAACGTTGGTCAACTCTGCTCTGTAACAAACTTCATTCTATTAAACCGAGCATAGGTTACTGGCCGCCTTCTTGTTGTCAGTGCCGAGGTTGGGAGACCACTCTCCCGCCTTCGCATTGGCCACACTCGTCTTACTCATGGGTATCTCATGGAGAGGCACCCTGTTCCTCTCTGTGAGCAGTGTCAAGTTCCAGTATCGATTAGCCACATTCTGTTAGACTGCCCTCTCTATCAACGAGCACGCAGAATTTACCTCCAACGTCGTCTCCGCTCTCCTACTCTCTCTTTACCTTCCCTTCTTGCTGATGGACCCTCCTTTAATCCTGACTCTCTCATTGACTTCTTGACAACGACTGATTTACTCCACAAACTCTGATGATGATACCTTCCGCACTCCCCTCAGCCCTTTTTATATTAATCTCTTGCTACCCTCTACCCTTTCACCATCCACTGCCCCGCTGTTCTCTGTAACCTATTACTCATCCATCTCCCTTTTGCCACCTGATACCCTCGCTTCCTTCCTGCCCTGCAGCGCTGTATAGCCCTTGTGGCTTAGCGCTTCTTTTTGATTATAATAATAATCTAGTTTGTGGTTGGAATCTGTTTTATACTTTGATCCAGTTTTTATTTCCTCGAGTTTTTCATAACGGAGTAATTGAAATTTGTCTTCATTGAACCTCTTTTTTTTTTTTTTTTAATTTCTAAGGCCCATTTAAAGACTTGGTTACTGTTCGCCTGGAGATTTGCAGTGTCGTCAATGGATGACACTGTCTTGCAAATTCTGGTATGGTCAGCAAAGGAAGACTCGGTGCTGTGGCTTACTTCTGTGTCTGTCGGCTATGACGAAAAGGATAGGAACGAGAACTATACTTTGTGGAACACAGTTTTTCACTGTAGCTGCCACTGACTATACTTTGTTTACTGTTACTCTTTGTGTTTTATTTGTTAGGAAAATTTAGAGCTATCTACCAACTTTACCCGTTATTCTCTTTTCACACATTTTGTATGCTATTACACCATGATCACACTTGTCGAAGGCTTTCGCAAAGACTCTGTATACTACATCTGCATTTTATTTGTCCTCCAGTGCATCCAGAACCATGTCACAGTGGTCCAGTAATTGGAACAGGCACGAGCGACCTTCTCTAAACCCGTGCTGCCCTGGGTATTGCATTTTGTATCGCTTGTTTGCGATACTAGGTCGGAGGCGACATAGTTGTAGCAAGGTTTAATCCACATTAGTCATATTCCACATTCTGGATCTATGCCCTCAGGGCATAGATCCAGAGTTTGCTTAGATTTTGCCACCGAAGTGGCTAGTTTATTGTGCACCCCATATCCATCCTGTGGACGGTAGCGCGAGAGCATATGGATACACAAAAGGCCTAGGAACTAGGCCCCAAAGGGTTAACAGGAATACATATGGATTTATATCTACATATCTATAGTTCACTTATCTGTTACAAGCAAATTTAGGAAATTTGCTTAGTATATCTGGTATCTTATTTTCATTAATAAGATATCTTGACATGTCACGTAGGTTATTATACTGTCTGTCTCTGTATTCCTCAATAAGTGGACAATTAAGCACATAGTGTTCAAGAGAGTGACCATATGCCTGATCACATAATTTACATTTAGTTTAATCCTTATTTCAGGGTTTAAAGTAATCTTGTTTGGTGGTAAACAGGTTACCGTGCAGTCTTAATGACCATCATGTTGTTGATAGGCTTTTAACGTCATTACCGTCGCCTCTTAACCATGAGCCCCAGAGAAGGTATTCAGTGAGTGAGTGTGTGTCATGGTGTGAACAATTAAGTGCATAGCAAGTCAACACTAGTATTGTCGAGCAATAAAATTTTATTTTACTATGGAAATCAAGCAAGTGTTGATATGTATATGTTATTGGATGATCTAATGTTAATGAACGTGGTTAAGTGTTAATATGTGAAATATGATCTGACCAAACAGTAGTGAATGTAATATTAGTGTTCATATGTATAGTACATTATGAACTGACCAAACAGCAGTGAACGAGATTATAGTGTTGATGTGTAGAACACATTGTGGTCCAACATGTCCACTAAATAACGAGTATAGAACGAACGTAAACCTGTCTTCTACCTTCCAGTGTTGAGCAAGTTTGTATCAAGTACTTCTTGAAAAAAAAAAAACAATGTTTTAAGTTATATGATAAAACATTTCTTAGTTTTTTGAGCAAAGGTTAATCACAAGGATAAAATGGTAATCCACTTAAATGTGTAGTGTAATATTTTAAAGTGTATTATGTTAGAACAATTAACAATTACGTATGATGCATATTTTAATAATTATAAGCGAGGTATGCAAGATAAGTGAGCTATAGATATGTAAATATAAATCTATACATGAGTTCATGAACAAGTACGAAGGCTTCAGGAGCGCAGGCTCTTCACATCTCACAATGGTAATGTACAAACATTTTGTTTATGCAATAAAATTCCTATAAACGTTATAGGTATTTATTATAAATAAAATGAAGAGATATATTTGTTTGTTTTATGATATTTTCGTTTTATATTGTGTGGTTTGAATAAATAAATAGGTGCTTGGGAAAATAGAACGAGGAAAGAGGTGGAGTTCCTGGAGAGGTTCGGGTCATATTGATCGATACCATGCCTAACCCTTCTAGGGTAGGGTAGGTGCCTGAGGCCGAACCTTTAGCTCATAAGACTGTCATTCCCATTTGCCCCCTTGGGGCGGGGATGGCAGACCAGAGAGGCCTAGCTTGTGGCTAGGCCTGGGGACAGTTGGTCCCAAAGATGAGGAGGTACTTGTGCCTCCTCCCATGGGAGACTTAGGTCTCAGACACTCCCTAAAGAGGGAGCCAAGGCCGGGCCACCACTTGGACAAGGCCCGGGCCGGGAGAATACCGGCGAATCTTTAACTAACGGGTCATATAACTGTCACCTCGGGTTTAGAGAACACAAATTCTGTCCGATAAACCAAGTTCAATATCAGGGTAACAGATTAAGCCAAAAGTAAGGATTTAGTTGACTGTGTCCTTAGACTGTAAGGCCTTCGACACTTCCTTACAAAAGACTGCCACAAATTTAAAGAATAGGCAGAAGTAATGGAAACTGGACTTAGAATATTTAGGGAATTCCTAATGGGTTAGGAAACAGTGTAGGTATGGGAGGATAGACTGTGATTTAATGGGATTCGTTCTATGACTGGTATTGTTTCTGAAATACGTTAATGAAATTCTCGTACATATGTTTATAAATTATGTAAAGGTAACAAGGAGAATCAGTGTCTGAAAAACTCATGGAAAGGCTTAAAGAAGACCTGGACACACTGGGCGGATAGGTGACTATTGAATTTGTATGAGGTAATTAGTAATGAAAATAGGCAAAGGACTGATACCGTAAATGGAATACAGACCGAAAAAACCTATTCACTGGCTGATTATCGTTTGGGAAGAAGAAAAACCGGTACCCTATCACTAGACAGCCCTATTACATAATACAATTAACACTAAACTTCGTTTCATTCAACTAATTAGCGAATGCGATCGGGCGTAGTTTTAAGATTATTTCAGTCACAGATTTCAAGGCTTCACTGGTGTACTGTACACTTTACACAGGCAGCTTCTAAGAATACTGGCTTTAATTGATTCATATAATTTGCCTACTATAGAAGTCAAGGTTACTGGACAATGATTTGATGTTATTGACGTATCCCCCGATTTAAATAAAGGAATTACATTAGCCATCTTCCACATTTCTGGCAGAACACTAGACTGGATTGATGAGTTTGTCGGGGTCCGATGACTTATTTTGTTTTAGTGTGTCTAATTGTATGATAATCATGTCTCTAGTGACTGTAATATTACTCAAATTGTTTTCTTCAAGGCCTGGATAATTATTGATTGCTGGGTTAATATTTATTTCGTCTTGTGGGAAAACTGACAAGAAATAACTATTAATTAAAATTGAGAGTACATTTCCTGCTCATTATCACTAAGTTGTCAACATCTTGTTTTCAGTGGTTACATTTTTTTCCTTGAACTTTGTTCTATACACTTGAAAAAAAACCTTTTGGATTTGTCTTTGATTCTCTAGCTACTAATTTTATAGTCTCATTCAGCGTCTATAAAATTAAAGTACGTATTGGTCGTACCTCTGCCACCAGGCCACGGGCCTGGTGGCAGAGGTTTTGTTTGTTTTAGTGCCCAGGCCAGCGTCCTCTACAAGTCCCATTACGTCTTCTTTGGGAACTCGGCCCTCATCAGTCTGTTTTTTAAGGAATCATCTTTCATCCAAGCCAGCATAGGTGGTCTGTCAGGAAAGAATTTCCACCAGGATGTCCCTTGGAATTCTTCGTTCGCCCAGTCCCAAAGCTGTGTCAGTTTTCTCTTAGATTATTCGCCCAGTCCTGGCTGTACATCGTCGTCAGGATCGATCTGCTGTCCCCTTGTCTCGTCCTCGGTTTCAGTAGTTGAAGTCTTTCTATCGTCGTTAGCTCTTCCTCGGCCTGTAGTAAGCAGTTTTCTGGGTATCCCCTATGTCTGAAAAAATTCCACATGTCCTGTAGAGCTGTCCCATAGTGTTTTTCCTCACTGCAGATGCGTCGGATCCTAAGTGCTAGAGAGAAAGGAAGAGAATGTTTCAGTGTTGTTGGATGTGATGAAGACCAATGAAGGTATTGGTAGGAGTTTCCTGACTTATAGTATGTTCTGCTGTGTAGAAAGAACTCCTAGTTGAGGTAAACCAGGGTGTCCAGGAAAGGCAATTCCTTGTCATTAAATTCCGAAGCGAATCTGAGTGAAGGGTGAGCCCTATTGGCCCAATCCACTAATCTTTCTATGCTTTCGTCCCCTCCTTCGATAAGAGCAAAAATATCATCGATATACCTCTTGTATAGTAGTGTAGGTGGGCTAGTGTGTGGTTTCGTTCCAACTTAGTGTACAAATATTTCGGCAACTGCTACACTAACAGACGCCCCTATTGCTGTGCCCCTCTTCTGTCTGTACACCACATTATCAAACTTTAGAACTGTGTCTTACATTATATGTAGAAGGGCTTCTTTCACTAGGTTTTCATTAGGTGGTCTTCGTATTCCCAATTCCTTGAGTTCTGTTCTGATCTTGTCTAAGTTCTCGGCACAGAAGTCGGCCACTATATCTGCTGGTTCCTCCTGGGGTATGGATGGGTACAGGGACTCCATGTCGAGTGAGACCAGTCGCAGGTTGTCTGGGGCTTTTCCCATCTTCCTCCTC
>NC_091314.1:37348761-37371261 GCF_038502225.1 Cherax quadricarinatus | reverse complement strand
TTTGGTCTGTAGTGTTTCCTTCCTCTCTTCTCTCTCAATTTTTCTGTAAGTTCCCCTATCTTCTTGTTTAATCCTGTCATTTTTATTAGAAGCTCCATCGGGGGTCTGGGGACTTTCATATATTTTTCCGTAGTACTTAAGGCTCTCCCCCTCTTCTCCCAGTCTTGTCTGCTTGTCATATCCCTATTGAATGTTCTGTCGAAATCCTCATTCATTTGCCTCTGTAGTTTCGTGGTTGTTTCAATGATGTTTCTCTCTAGTTGTTTATCTGTGGTGGGTCCCGCACAAATGTTGCCTTTACTTAGTATCCTCTTTTCCATCTCTGTAAGTAGGACCTCGGAAATCACCAATTTCTCCAAGTCTGGTAGTTTCCTCCTCCTTGGTTCATCGTGTTTTGGTATCTCCAGGGCTGGTAATTTCCCTGTTGATACCTCCAATTTTGGTCTAGGTTCCTTGTCCCCCCAAAATTATTTCTATACTGTGGTTTCTGTTTATAATATGGTTTTTCAGAATAATTATGTTTATAGTAGTTGTTATTATATGGATTCCCATAATTGTTGTGGCTTTGATAATTACAGTATTTCTTTTTGCCCTGCGTTTGTCCTGTGTATTGTTGTTGGTTTCGTTTTTGTTGCCCTGTTTTATTAGTCTTCTCTGTTTTCAATTTGGCCACTTTTTGCTACTAATGTCTTGAGTGTTTGTTATTTGTAATTCCGTTGCTTGTTCTTGGATAGTTTCATCTTCATTTTCTTCTACTTTATTATTATTATTAAAGATTAGCCGGTATTCTCCCTGCCCGGGCCTTGTCCAAGTGGTGGCTCGGCCTTGACTTCCTCTTTAGGGAGTGTCTGAGACCTAAGTCTCCCATGGGAGGAGGCACAAGTACCTCCTCATCTTTGGGACCAACTGTCCCCAGGCCTAGCCACAAGCTAGGCCTCTCTGGTCTGCCATCCCCGCCCCAAGGGAGCAAATGGGAATGACAGTCTTATGAGCTAAAGGCTCGGGCTCAGGCACCTACCCTACCCTAGAAGGGTTAGGCATGGTGTCGATTTTTTTTTTCTTCTACTATTAAGATTTCCTCGCTGGGTCACATAGTCTGTTTTAGCGCTTTCCTTTGTTTTTTCCGGTTGTCCTGAAGTTATTATTGGTTCCGTTTTCTCGTTCTCCTGTTTATTATATTCCTCTGTGTCCATGCCTAAGACCTGTTGCCAGAGTTTAAGTAATGAGCTTAGAGTGTCAGTCCCTTCCCCTGTGTCCTTTCTGGTGATGTTGGTCTCTGGTATTGGTGGGTGATGTGTGGGTCTGCGTCTTTGTTGTTTGTTAAAGTAAGTCTAAGGATAGTATGTAAATGTCTTCAGCTATGTCCATTCCAAATTCTTTGATTATAAAATTCTTAATAACATTGATTTTCTCTGAGACATGGTCCAGAGCCACTTCTAGTCCCTGTGCCTGGATAGATGATACAGAAGGATAAAGTTTTTTTCTTTTTCCGTAGTATTTTTTAACCAATTCGGGCATTGGCAGGCTTCTGGTAGGTTGAAGATTTTCAACGGTTTTTTGTCCCATATCTGGTATAATACATGCCGTCCGGCAGTCTTGTGAATATCTCAGTTTACTGTCTGTCTAGTCCCAGTCCCTGTGTAACTAAGTATTGCCGCAGCTTTATTTTCTTTCCTATTGAGGATACGTTTAAGTCTGTGTCCCTCATCCAAGTCTGTAAATGGGTCTACTACTCTTTCTGTGATGGTAGTTTTTTCTGACAAACATCTAAATAGTAAATCATTGAATACTTCGTTACTTAGATCTATACTCTCACTAGTTGCCCAGGGTCCTTTAAAATATTTGTGTGGTTCCCTAATGGCTTTAACCCCACTCCACATTTGTGTATGTTCTGTTGTGCTATCCTGACTAGTTTTTTCTAAGAGTATGTTCCCTGGTGTGTGTAACCTACACACACACACACACACACACACACACACACACACACACACACACACACACACACACACACACACACACACACACACACACACACATACACACACACACATACAAACACACACACACACACACACACACACATATATATATATATATATATATATATATATATATATATATATATATATATAAGTAGTCGATTTTTCCACTGGGGGGTGTATCCGGTTTAGGGCCTTCCACTGGGCGGTGTATCCGGTTTAGGGCCTTCCACTGGGCGGTGTATCCGGTTTAGGGCCTTCCACTGGGCGGTGTATCCGGTCTAGGACCAGCAGCTGGAGGGTCACCTTTTCACACCTAGGTGTTACTTCCGGTTTGACCTTGACCTCGCCGTCGAGACTACCTCACCCTTGACCCCCCGCCCACGACCCCCCTTCGCGCCCGCCCGCGCCCTTCGCGACCCCGCGCGCCCGCCCGCGCCCTTCGCAACCCCCGCCCGCGCCTTCTGCTGCGCCTTCTGCAGCCTCGTCCGGATCGCCCCCGCGTCTCGATTTTTTTTCTTATGATCTCCTCGGATCAAGTTTTTTGGATTCCCCCCTATGGGGTTTCGAAATTCTCCATCTCCTCGAATCAAATTTTTGAGGTTCCCCCTCTCACTTTCACCCCCATCCCAAAATTTCTCAATATTACCAAGTTTTTGGATTCCCCCCTATGGGGGTTTCGAAATTCTCCATCTCCTCGGATCAAGTTTTTGGATTCCCCCCCTATGGGGTTTTCGAAATTCTCCATCTCCTCGGATCAAGTTTTTGGATTCCCCCCCCCTATGGGGTTTTCGAAATTCTCCAATTCCTCGGATCAAGTTTTTGGAATCCCCCCTCTGGGGGTAAGCATGCTTACTACAGGTCTAAACATCTTCCCCTTATTATTTTAAAATGAACTAAAAGTTTCCTCTCATTAAGTTAAATGACCTAAGAAGGGTGTTTACTCGGCGGTCAGTGACGTCACGTGTTGACCCAGCACACAGGTTGAATCTTGTCGACCCTTTTAGTTAATAAGGGACCATAGTAGTGACGTCACGTGCACACAGGCTGAATCTTGTCTACCCTTTTTAGTTAATAAGGGACCATAGTAGTGACGTCACACACAGGTTGAATCTTGTCGATCCTTTTAGTTCATTAAAGTTAATAAGGGAACACTTCTGTCAGTGACGTCACACATACAAGCTGAATCATGTCGAACTTTACCCCTACACATATACATCATAGGGAAAACATTTTCATCATCAGAAAGACACATTTCAGGATAACACTAATACACAATATTTTTTTCATTATTTATTATACAAGCAATACATTTCTGGTAATACAAACAAATACAATTTCATTGAAAAAAGCTACAATTCATTGACTAAAATCAACGTAGAGTAATTTTTCTTCTCTTGTAGAATTTCTGTGCATTTTGTTCAGGGTCGTCGTCTTCTTCCTCATCTGTTATACAATAAACTTCTGGAGGGGAAGCTGGTGGATAATTTATGGGGGAAGCTGGCGGATAATTTATGGGGGAATCCTCATCCATACATGAACTAGGTTGGGAATTTGTCATAAAATATTCCATCTCGCTCCATACGCATTTATCGCAATAACAACTACTAACACATTCTCCACTCATATGAGACTGGGGAGAAGGGTCGATCTCGGCGTGGGTAGGAGTTGCAATATCCTGGATAAAAGCGTTAACATCAACCACCTGAGTTAAGGCACAGTCTCAACATCCACATGAGGTCGGGGAGAAGTCTCGTTGGTAGGAGGGGTAGCAACAGCATCTCCATATGGATGGGTAGGAGGCTGGGTGGATCTCGCTCCTAACAATCCCATCAACTCGCAAATCATTTTCTCCTGTCGGATTTGATTTGCGCGAATAAGTTCCAACAACCGCATTATATTCGCATCTGGCAAAGAAAAAATTTTCTCGATTAGAAGAAGAATAAGGCATATCTTTAATTGCATTAAAAAGTTTTATTGGTTAATACATTACACTTCTAAAATCATTTATGTGTAAAAAGATTTTTTTCAATATTAGAACAAGATTCACTCAGATAATGAACAAAAATCACTTACCATTTACCGCAGGTGGATTATTCCGACATACACAGGGATGCAGTCTTCTCTCCTCCTCGCAGACACCTCCAACGGAGTACTGAATTGGATTCATCCTTGACCCAACTTGAATGACAGTAGATGCAAAGAGTGACCCAGCACGGGCATTTATAGCAGCGTTATGACCTTTCGCCCCGCCTCTAACCTTTCGCCCCGCCTCTAGTAAGTAAGTAAGTAAGTTTATTCAGGTAAACACAAATACAGTTACATAGAATTATCATACATAGCAGCATATGTGTAGGGAACCTAGGATAACCCAAAAAAGTCAGACAGAGTGACTTATTTCCATTGGGGTCCTTTTACCTTATTATTATAGTATAAAGGTTATAATATTTTCTTATTATTCTACAATGAAGATAACATCTTATTATCATACTAAAAAGACTATCTGCTACACCAAGGTCATTAAGACTATCTACAATACGATTATTATTATTATTATAATCAAGGAGGAAGCGCTAAACCCAGAGGATTATACAGCGCCTGGGGGGGGGATGTGGAAGGCATTCAGGCTTAATTTGGGGAACTGGAGCACAGATCCAATTCCCTAAATCAAGAGCCCCTCACCAACATCAAGGAACCTTCCCTGAGGGGTCTACAATACGAGGGTCATTACAAGGAATAAGGTAAAATTTACACGTATGTTAGCTAAAAAATAGAAAATCATTCCCCTCCCTTTCTGTAGCTACATTCATCAGACACCTTTTGGCACTCTTCTTGAACTGGTTCACGCTATGACTGGCTTTGACATGTGCGGGTAGTCTGTTCCATTCCTTTATTGCTGTACAATAAAAGGTGTTTGAAGCCTGGCCACTGACTGTGGGTACTACAAAGTTGTGCTCTCTCCCCCTAGTACTATGATTGCTTTGGTTCCCAACCTTGACAAAACTGACAGCAAGATATTCTGGACATTGTTTGTGAGCAATTTTATAAACATGATTTAGCTTCAGTTGTTTTACTCTGTCTTCAACATTTAGCATATCCAACTGCTGTAATTCATCCTGGCCTACATGTTCTCTTGGTCCCAGCCCCAGGATGAATCTTACGATTTTGTTCTGGGTGATTTGCAGTCTATCTTTCAGTTTTTTTGTCAAGGCAGAGTACCAAGAAGAGCAAGCGTAATCCATATGGCATTGTATAAGGGCTAGACATAGGGTCCTGCGAGCCTCAGTAGGTAGACACTGTGCTTGTCTATACAGGAACTTCAGTTTGGCATTCGCTTTCTTTACTACACTGTTCCCTATCAATTCTCCTGACATGCATGGGTCAAAGGGGATTCCCAAATATTTTACTGATGAAACCAAAGTGATGGGCTCCCCATTACATTGAACATTAAAATTATTTACCCTTCTCAGTTTATGTTTCGTGCCAAAGAGAATGGCTTCAGTTTTCCCTAGGTGTAATGATAGTTTGTTGTCTACTAACCATTTGCTGCAGGACTCCAGTTCCAGTGATAAAACATTAGCAATATCTTGTGGGTCTTTACCTGACACTAACAGAGCACTGTCATCTGCATACAGTAGGAGTTTGCACTTGACACTGATAGGCATATCATTGACATAACATAAGAATAATAAGGGACCCAGAATACTACCTTGGGGAACTCCACATGTTATCGGCAGGGGTTCTGATTCTGTTTTGTTGATTTTGACTATTTGTCTCCTGTTGCTAAGGTAGGACTTAAACCAGTCTACAGAACCTATACCAATAGCTTGAAGTTTATTACATAATATATTGTGGTTGACAGTATCGAAGGCCTTTTGCAGGTCTAAGGTTACCATGCCTATGAGGTTCCCCTTTGACATTTCAGTTCTCAGGTAATCCATCAGATTAATAAGGGAGGTGTCGGTTGAGTAGGATCTTCTAAAGCCCGATTGATAGCTATGGAGAATGTTGTTGTCATTAAGGTACTTAACTACTTGAGAATACACCGCCCTCTCTAGAATTTTAGATATTATACTGAGTATACTAACAGGCCTATAGTTGCTTACATCAGACCTACTATTTTTCTTGAAGATAGGAGTGACTCTGGCCTCCTTGAACCCCTCTGGTACTGTATTAGTGGTGATTGATAGATTTATTATGTGAGCAATAGGGATTGACAGTTCAGAAGCACCATCTTTTAGGAACTTAGACGGGATGTTATCAGGGCCTGTGCTCTTAGTTGGGTTTAACCTGCTTAGTTCTTTTTGAATAAAGTCATGAGATACACTTACTAGTTGACAACTGTTTGGGGTTACCCCTTTATTGGTATAGTATGTTTGAAACTTATCAGAGTCTGTGTTAAAGGTATTTGATGCAGCTGGTAGTTTACTTACTAGTGTTGATGCAACAGATGTGTAGTAGGAATTAAAGCAATTTGCCACCTTAGATGTTTCGTGGCATACCTCATTATCGATAGTGAGTACTATGTTAGACCTATCTACTGGCTTATGGCTATACCCCAACTGTTTTAGTTGTTGCCAGAGCTTTCTGGGGTTATGCTTATACTCTTCAATTTTTGAGCAGTAGTGCTTTGCCTTTGCTCCTTTTATAAGTCTCTGTACTCTGTTCCTCACCCTTTGGAATTCATTTAGTGCTGCAATATCCTGTCTGTTTGCTTTAAATCTTTTTAGCAGCTGGTCTCTGAATTTCATATTATCTAATATCTCAGTATTCATCCAGGGTTCAGTTCTTCGTTTAATCCTAACCTCTTTAACTGGTGCAATATTATCAAGGATGGTAGTGAACATTGTTTTGAATTTTTCCCAGGCATCGTTTACGTCCGTGCAACTTGTTATCTCTGTCCAGTCACAATTGTGTAGCCTATTTACCAGTGTTTCTTTACTGTAGTTTCTAGTTGACCTCATTTTTATTGTCCTGTGTAGGCCTATCCTATCCCTAGTTATTTTCCTGGTGCAGTAAATGATGAAATGATCACTAAGACCTGTGGTAATGACGCCTGACTGACTAATGTTCTCAGAGCGGTTACAAAGTATGTGGTCAATTAGGGTGGCTGAGAACTGTGTGATCCGGGTTGGAGTATTAATAAGTTGAGTGTAACTATTTAATCCTAGAATTTGCTTATACCTTTTGCATAGCCCGTTATTTTGCTGCTGAAAACAGATATTGAAGTCGCCCAGTATTATTGTCTCGCAATTGTTTTCAACTCCGGACAAGACTCTGGAAAAGTCTTCTAAGAACTGGTCCTGGGTAGGAGGGCGGTAACTAGTTCCTACTAAGATGGGTTTGGTCTTAGGAAGCAGCACTTCAAACCATAGAATCTCCAGTTTATTGTTATTTAAATCAGGTCTTGGGTTGTAAGCTAAGTCATTTCTAATGTAGGCACATACTCCACCACCCTTTCTGTTCCTATCTAAGCGTTTTATATTGTAACCATATATTTTGACCTCGTCGTCAGTCACCGTATCATCCAACCAAGATTCAGAGATGGTTATAACTGCCGCCCTAATTTTGTTAGCTAGAATCCTAATCTCTGCCAATTTAGGAAGAAGTGATCTTGCATTGACATGAATAAAGTGAAGGCCTGTTTTCATAAAACAATCATAATCATCAATATATGGTAATGGGTCATTTGTATTAAAATTTGGTAAATCAATGTCATCACTGCTAAAGGGTAACTGTGCCAAAGTGCATTTGTTACACACAAAATGAATTCTGGCACCGTTGCTATAATTGTACATACATCCATCATGCACCCACCCCTTACACATTTTACATAAGGTGCCTTTTCTGTTTTTCATGCGTACTTTAGTACAGTGTATGCACCTGTTTGGTAGTGTTTGAGATAATAATGGCTGTATTGTCTCACACTGACCTATGTATGCATTACATATGGAGTTAAGGTTATCATTCCTAGCTACTAGACCGTCATTATTGCCGTCATTTATCTGTCTGTTTTGCCTCTGCACAATAGTTTGAGGTCCTGGATTAATTTGGATATCACCACTTAAGAGCGCTACAATAAGAGCTGTGTGCCACTGTTTCTGTTTAGGTATGCGGTGTTGCCATACCTTGCGGCGATAGTGAGGTTTACTTTTCTGGTAGGATGGCAACTGTTGGGCTTTTACTGTCCAGGGCGCTGTTACTCCATTCACCTTTTCCAACCCCCATGACTGATTTCTTTCTTCATGGAATTGAAGAAGAAATATAAATATAATTATGCCAGCCTGTACCCCCCTAATGCCTGCCATTTTCACTCTTCGCTCTTTTACTCATATACAATAATATTTATTTCTCTTTTCCAGTCCCTAGTACACTTAGTATCTGCTTTAGCAATCACCACTGCATTACTAGTAAAATTTCCTCTTCAGAAACCATCTTCACTGCTCACTTTTCCCTTAACTTCACAACACCCTTACATTTAACCCCTTATTCACCCTCCCCTACCCACCTCACTTCACAGTCTGGCTTCACCAATTAACTTCTAACTCCTTTCCATTCTGGTAGACCAGAAAGGTTTAATCCATGGTTTTATCCTTCCAAATCCCCCTCAATTCCATTTATCGGGGGTTGTGTCGTGTTGTTGTCTCCTGACCTGTTTTGCTGACTCAACCATTTTTAAAACACTGAGGGGAGTAACACCACCTGACTTTCCTTGAGTTTATAGATATATTTGGCTTTTTCTGCTATGATTCTCTCACTGTACACTGGTCAGCTGAATATAGGTCAGCTACTAAAACATTAACCTTGACTATTTAACTATTCACGCCTCTACCCCGCCGTATTATAATTCCAATATTTTACACAGATTTTCATAATTCCACGTTGAATTATTAGCAAATACACTTGAACATGAGGGTATATTGAAATGCTCATATGCATATTTCATTATAAATTGGTCATTCTTTAATTTATTTCTACCAAAATCTTTAAACAAATATGGTATAATTTTCTTTACGCTATAATTTGTTAACTTATACACAAAATATATAGCATATAAGCCGCACAACAATGATTTTTCATGTTGAATCCTCTGATTAATACCGTACATGAAATTTCTCTTGTATATAATTTTCTCATATATATTTGTATAAAGTTTTAAATCCACCCCGAAACTATCTAAATATAATAATATGTGTTTGTTCACATATATAGTAATCCAATGAGCCATATTTTCATCTTGATCGTTCAATATATTAATGATGAAAATTACCGGCTTATCTTTTATCCTCATAATAACTTCATTTATATTATTTGCGGCAAAACATCCCAAATACGAGGCATATCTTCCCGAATGATGTTTCAAGGCAATATTTATCTCTTCACAATTCATGATCTATACTTGTGTATGCACTATCACTGTTCTATTTTCATTTATATTTAAAATCGCATTAGTTTCACCAAACATCAGACAAATTCTATTCTCATCTTTCGGTTTACCAAATGTCATATCTATTCTCAAATTACCATTCTTCTCGACAGATATAGCATTCTTAACCTGTTCACTTCTCAGGTCAACACCTAATATAGTTCTGCCTTGGAGAAAACTCTTATATGTAATCAGATGATCAGTCTCCAAACCCAGAGATTTCAAGGTAGCGTAATATAACCTACTCGCGTGGGTAGGAAACTTACAGTCAGTATTAAGAATCATTTCTGAATTAATTGTAACCCCGAAATGATTCAAATCTTCATGTTGAAAATATAATGGATTAAAATTATGTCCTCCATCATATGTCTTCATATCGACTATTATAATAAATATCTTATCGGGTATGACTTGCCCCCAAGGATTATCCGCGATCAATTGTTTGATTAGATGTCAGAATATATGATTTAAATAATGTCTTCTTGAACAGATATTCACACCCCTGCGGGTTTGCCCTCATGCTTGAATTCAATGCAATTAATGCATTCGTATACGGAATAACTTTATCGATCCATAATTTAATGAAATTAATATTATATTTATATGTTTTTCCGCTTAATGGAGTCATAATTACCCATGCGGGTGAATGCATTTCAAGTCTCAATCGACATTCGACACTATCCAGGATATATTCGTGAAAACTACTCACATCCAGCATCAAAGGGAAACAAGTATTCACTTCATTCGTTAATTTACCTTCGTCTTTCTTAATATCATCTAAATCAGCTGTTGTAATAGTACTACTTGCTGTGTCTTTATTACGAAAGAATGCTATTCTTCCCAATGTATCTAATTTTGATGGGGATAAATGCTTAAGCAGTTTAATATAACCGGCATATAAATAAAATGGATTCGATTCTATAAGTTGTTCATTGAGATACAAACACACAGATTTGAATATTGTCTGACTTATAGAATTCACAAATATGACCTTATCATCATCTCCCAATGCACTCCCATCCTCATTTGTTATATTTATGTTCATTTCCAAGGCCAGACTCGTTAAATCTAAAAAATGACCTTCTGAACTTTGTATTCTAAATTCGAGAAATTTATCAGATCCTTGATTTACTGGTAATACTTCACATGTGCGTCTAGTTGCTATTGAGGATTCAATAATGGTATGTCCTGGTAATTTTGGGAATCCATCAGTTATGGAATGAGAATAAGTGGGGACGGGGGCGTTGAGCCCCCCTGGTGTAACGTATAGAGCACCAGCCGACATACTAACAATATGACAGTTAACAATAAACTAAAATTAATTAAATATTCCAGTTTCTTTTATTATTAAATTTCAATCGTTTCAAACCAATCTTTCTACTCCCTCCGGATAATAACTTCTGTCCGACACCTTCATTGTTTCTACACCTCTATTTCTCGCAGAATTTTTCAATGCAATACCATTATTAACATCGTTCAACACATTTTGTCCGTATTGTAATACTCCCGGAGCAAAGGTATTCAATAAGAATGGTAATGCTTTTCTGGCCATCCCACCGAGAAATGACAATAATCCTCCGCCCCTCCCTCTAGCTTTATATAATATGATATCATTTAAACCTCCCCCTTTCACCCTCGAAGTATCAAAGAGTTTCAGGAATGATTCCACTGAAGAAGGGGAGAAACTGGTTCTCATCTTGACAGTTCGTTCAATATTAACTCAACTTGATCATTCACTCTCGTTTTATAGGTCTTAAATGTAGTACACATACAGTAGAACACTTGTCATTATATTGAATTAACCTTCCTTTCTGATCAGCGAGCTTAATACTCACTTGATCAATTATCTTTTTATTAAGTGGTTTGTACATTGTGGGGTCATAATTAGATCTTAATGTATTAATATCAACTACTCCCAAAAGAGATACCAACTGATCGCCAAAATTAATGGGATCAATCAAATCGCTATATATTAACATATAATTAATACCTGATTCAGGATCGGGTGGGTTTACCGCTTTCACACCAGACTCGTTAAAAATAATCTCTTTTTTATTGGTAAAGACATACAAAATTTCATTACCTGAGAACCCTAGCATATCGCTTCCTTCTTTATCAAATTCCAACCCCACATAACCACTGGTAATATCAGAAGGTAGTATAATTTTTTTTTTCAAGTTAATAACCACTCTGTTTATTCCTGGATGATATGTGAACACAATTGAGTTTTTGGGGATGATAATACCCGTTATATGTTTAACTGCTATTAAGAGATTTGCATTAATATCCTCATTTACTGCCTCTAAAATCCTTGTCATATCACCTCCAATAATTTTGCTCATATAAATTTTATGCATATTATTTACTGTAGATTTCTCATATGTAATACATATCTTCAAATTCTTTTGCGGTATATAATGCGTCTTGGGGTAAATTATATTTTTCAGAGTAACCTCATAATCAATTTTATTATCTAATATAATGGGGTCATATAATTTATTAATGAAAGCCGAAGGTGTATTGGCGGGAAATAAATCGAGACTTGAATCGCTACACACGTATAGAAGACGTTCAGCCATCTCCACACTCTTATAACACACACTAAATAAAAACATAACATGACAGAGTTTATATACTCACCTAATATGATATCCACGATGTTTCTCTCCTTACACCGCCTCCTTTATGTAATAATTGTTTTCTCACTTTTGTATTCCTCACAAAATCAAAATGTATACCTGTTATATTTAATAAATGCTTTATTTCTGTTAAGTAATCAGAATCGATTCTTCTCGCTGATTTCACATTATTTTCTGATAAAACATTTAATATTTCAATAATATTACGTCCAGTAATGAGGGTAAGAAGGTCACCATTCTCATCCCAACTCACCAAAGGATTTCTTTGCAATAATACTAACATTGATTTCACATATTCTATATTTCTCGCACTCATTCTTATGTGCATGAATCTTGACAAATCTGGGGTTTTCTGAGGTTTCACCGAGGTGAGAGCAGGTGGGTTGACCTGCCTAGCGGGAGTAGTCTTAAACTTGCGTTTAACACCACGCTTCAAGCATGCACCACCACCACCTCCTTCTAAATTCTCATCACCCCCCGATTTTACTAACTCGAGAGGTTTCCGATTCATAACTGAAGTTGGTACAAGATAAAATTCTTTCATGATTTATTAAACAATCTCGAAATAATATTTACTGCTAGAGGTAATATAATACTTAGAAGATTTCCACCTCTGATACTCAGCAAATATTTCTTTTTACGCTGAAAACCAATTTTCTTACAAGCTAATGATTTAATCTCGTTCTTGTACTTTTTAAATATTTTAGGGTCTAATGGTATTTTATTCTTAATCAAATTCTTGAAAATCTCACTGATACAACTTATGTGTGTTTTCTTAAACTGTTGTAATAAACTCTTCCGATGATTGCGTGGGAGACTATTAAGTAATGTAATTAATTCTTTAAATTTTTCTAATAATGATTTTTTCATTGTACCTTCAACAAATCTCCTTCTTTGACCCACGAATTAAAAGTGGAATCATAACCTTTATAAGATACTAAATAATGCGTAATTCCACCAATTTTTTTTCGTTTCAATACTCTGTCGTTAATATATTCTGGAGGTGGTATGACTGGGGTCAATTCTTCGCGATAAAATGTTCCTTTAATCTTTTCACCTTTCAAATCTTTCAAATGATATGTTGTTATAGGTTGAGAATTATTAATTCTATATATTTTAAATATTTCCTCTGTATTTTGTGTGTGAAACCCTCGGTTAAACGCGGATGATCTGCTAAGAGTCACTCTTGTTGTGTCTCCAACAGTCAATTTCTTACTGATTCGTTTCTTATTGGATCTTCCATTTTTATAATTTATCCGAAACTGATTCCTTATATCATTCAATGTCGTAATACCATGGACTTGCAATGGGGTTTTACCGCCAATACCCGAGTGCGGAGATGAATTATACGCATCTACTAATTCATTTAACACTTTTGAATAATTAAATGTATTGGCACTTGTCATATACTTGTATAATTTACGTTTCATCGTTTGCAAGCCTCTCTCTGCAATGAAAGCTTTTGTTTCTTTCGAAAATACATGATATAACTTTATATGCTTACTCTGGAGATAATTCTGTACCTGTTTATTTAGAAACTCTCCGCCTTTATCTGTAAATAATCTCGATATATTCTTCGCCTTTTCATTCTCCAATATGTTTTGTAATGCATGTAAAGTGCTCGGTCCGTCTTTCTTTTTCATGAGTACTGCTTGTAAATATCTTGAAAAAACATCGATACACACGAGAATGTATTTATATCCATCATTATATCTGGATAATTTAGACATATCACCCAAATCACAGGTTAATATCACTCTGGGTTTGGGAGCAATTATTTTCCTACGAGGAAACTTCTTAGGTTTAAGAACGTATAAAGTATATGATCTTTCTGAATTTAAGAAATTTCTGACCTCTTTCAAGGTTATGGACGGATCGATCTTTTTTACAGCTGTATATAAACTGTTTACCCCAGAGAATGACCCAGCAGATCCAGGATCTCTATAAACCTTTTCAATTAATTTTGCTCGCTCCATTGGTATACAATTTCGTAGGAATCCTGCCGTAACACACTGGTTCGCAACTGTAATGCTTCTGGTGTATTTAATGCAAGGTCTATGAATAAATAACCAAAGGGTGATCGTTTTATAGCAGATTTATATATATTTACAAATTCCTTATTTTTTCCGAACACTTGTCGCCCCAGAATCTCTACTTGTCCAAGATCCCTCATTTTAAATAAAGCAAAATGCGTGGCGTTTAAAGCCATGGTACGACTATATCGTCCTCCGTGAAATATATTTTGAGTAATCAGAATAATACTTATATTATGATGTCTACCTTTAGTAAAACATTCGAGAATAATTTCACTGTTACCTGCTTTTAAAAATAGATCATCAACAATAATTATTGTATTTTCATCAGGTGATGCAATGACATTCTGCGGGTCGATAATATCGTTACTTAATGTTAATTTATGAGTTATCTCTGAATCTTGTTCTAAGGGATGTGATGTCACCCCGCATATTATAATGTTATGAAATTTCTCGTGGTATAACTTTATTAATTTTGATGTGAAATAAGATTTGCCACTATTCGAATAACCGGCAATGATAATCCTTGATGGATAACGAAATATATCAACGTCAGCAGATGTGTATGTTGACAAGTTCAACATCTTCCCCTTATTATTTTAAAATGATCTAAAAGCTTCCTCTCTTTAAGTTGAATGAACTAAAAAGGGTGTTTACCATAGAGAGGCGTCTTGTACACTGTAAGTCTTAATGGGTTTTCAAGATATATAATACTTTTTAGTTTAATAAGGGGACACAGTTAATGTGGAGCAGGACTGCCTCACCAAAATTAGTTGCTTTAGGGTGGCGATTGACCCAGGTGTTCATGTTTATCTTAAATCTACCTTGGGTGTGAACCGCATTACACAGTTGGTGTTGGGGGAAGGGGTGGTCCAGGTGTTTCAGTAAGGATATACTGGTATTATATTCTATCTTGGGTGTGATCCGCATTTCATGGCGCCTGTCTGTCCTGAGTTGACGCAGGTGTTATGTTCTACCTTGGGTGTGAACCGCATTACACAGTGTGTTGGGGGAAGGGGTGACCCACAATGAGTCTCTCAGAGCGAGGACAGTGCTTCCATCCATCATCCGTGACTGACCTCATCTTCCCCATATTATTTTAAAATGAACTAAAAGTTTCCTCTCATTAAGTTAAAGGACCTCATCTTCCAACGCTGAACCGCATATCATGCTGTCTGTCTGACCTGTGTTGACCCAGGTGTTCGGTAAGGCGATGATTATCTTAAATCTACCTTAGGTGTGAACCGCATTATACAGTGGTGTCGGGGGGAGGGGGCAGCCTATATAAGCTCAATGAGACACTCAGAGCGAGGACAGTGCTTCCATCCATCATCCGTGACTGACCTCATCTTCCCCACAGTATTCCTCTCATTAAGTTAAAGGACCTCATCTTCCAACGCTGAACCGCATATCATGGAGAAAGGTAAGTTGTACTTAGAAAATTCTTGTTTTTTTTTTTACATGTTTAATTTTTGTTGAAGCATACGAGTGAAATTTAGGTTAATTTTTTTGTTGAAGCATACGAGTGAAATGTTTACTGGGTTAGTGTGTTAAATAAGTGAAATTCTTAACAGGGGATAGCATATATTCGAAATACTTGGAAGCATTGGTGAAGAGAAGATTATCGATTAGAAAGCAGCGTTCGTTGGTAATCGAGAAAGGCGGTGTACAACGCAATGAAAGGTTATTGCAATTGGATAATGAGTGGGCACGTGTAGATGCTTTATGGAAGAAGGCTATAGAAACAGGTATGTAACCAATTTGTGATCTTTTGTTGTTGTGAAAATGTGCTAGTCACTCGAGAAAAGATTTTCCTCTGTTCATTGAAATCTTAATATTTTGGGTTATGAATTGGATATGCTTATATATATGTAAAAATTGTGAAGGGTGAAAGATTTTCCTCTGTTCATTGAAATCTTAAAACGTATTATGTAAAAATTGTGAAGGGTGACCTTCTTACCCCCATTACTGGACGTAATATTATTGAAATCTTAATATTTTTTGGGTTATGAATTGGATATACTTTTTTCCTCTGCAGGAAATACACCTGGTAGTGTTGTGAATCAAACTGCCCAGCTTGGTGGTGAGAGTGCTAGTGTTGGTACCTCACAATGCGGAGGTGCGGGTACTTCTGTCCCCATTAATGATGATGAGAGAGCAACTACCTCGCATGACGTGTCTGACACGCATAATAGTGAAGATGAGACCCCAGAAGTTATTACATATATCCAGAATTTTAGAGGTAGACATACAGTGAGGAAATATAGTGTTCCTTGAACTTATAACAGAGAGTTAAGAATGTATTTACATGTTTATAGGGATTATTTTATAGAACAGATGCGAGATATGTATGATAGATCGCCTCTAGCAATGTCGCTCAGAATCCACCCAATTATAGTTATGAGGACATTACGTCAAAACATAACGGGTGATGATCAAAATGGACAATTTGTGATAAATTTAGCGTTTGAGTTAGTAAGTGAAGAGGAAATCTCTGAAATATTTGATCGATGGGTGGGAACAATATTAAAAAGATACGAGTCAGAGTTGCAAGATCAGGAAGGATCTGGCTGGATCATAGATTAAATCGAATCTTTCAGTATCGAATATGTTAAAGTAGAATTCTGAGTGGGAGTGGGATCATATGTGGCATATCCCGAGAAACTGCGAGGGAGCCAATATGTATTTAATCCAGAGATTAATGATGGGTTATGTGTACTGCGTGCTTTTGCTGCCTATCAATGTCATAAAAAGAACATGTCATGGCGTGATATTCGCAGAGCAGTTACTACTAAGAGAGGATGTCTTAATCATGCAAAAACTTCTATAGATGATTTCCCCATTACGCGTGATAAGTTAGGTATATTAGAGAAGGAAAATAAAGTGTCATTATATGTTTATCAATTAAGAAAGGATCAAGATAGGACATTTATGGCTATGTGTCGTAAGGGGAATAAGAAATATAAGGACATTATGTGCGCGTTATTGTTGAATGAAAGACATTTGGTTTTAATCAAAGATTTTGACGGGTATGTTAGAACGATAATGACAGAAAAAGGTGTAAAGAAGCACTGTCATAGTTGTTTGATGAAGTTGAATACACAGGAAGAGTTAGATATCCACGAAGATGGATGTAAAATCAATCAGGTTCTCGTATTCCCCCCGGAAGGAACAACAGTACACTTTGAAAATTTTAGTCATACGCATTCCAACGAATATATCGGTGTATTTGATTTCGAATGTGCATTAGACACAACTCTCCCGGCAGGTAAAATTGAGTCTCGTCATAAAGCCATTGCCTATTGTTATATTATATTTGATCGCAAAGGAGAAATAGTGTGTATAAAGAGTTATAAGGGGGAGGATGCTGTTAATCATTTCATTTTAAATGTTAGTGGTGAATGGAATAAAATAAAGTTTAGAAGACAGTATCATGAAATCCATATGACAGAGGAGGATAAGATGAGGCATGATTCTCAGAACACTTGTGAATTATGTGGTAACACCTTCAAAAAACCCAAAGACAAACATAAACACCATGACCATACTTTAAATTTCAATAATTATATTGGAGCCTATTGTGCACGATGTAATATGCAGTGTAAAGACAAGAGAGAGAAATTATTGCTTTTTTGTCATAACATGTCGTATGATTTAGGAATAATTTTAAAGGAATTGAATGTTGATAAATATAACGTTGAAATTCATTCGAAACAAGGATTCAAATTCTTGAAAGTAGAGATAGGTAAGGTTAGGTTTCAGGATTCACTGTCTTTATTGAATGGATCTCTTTCCACGTTAGCAGAACAACATATCAAGGCAGGTAAATCCCTGAAATATACAGAGACTATTCTGAAAGATGTGCCTCGAGATGTCTTACCTTTATTATGTAAAGGAAAACAAATTTTGTGTTATGATTATATTGATAGTTTAAAGAAGCTCGATGAAACAAAATTACCCAGTAAAGATCATTTTTTTAATTCTTTGAGAAATAGCGCTATCAGCCAAGAAGATTATGAACATGCATTGAAAGTGTTTGAGTTGGGTAAATGTAAGACTTTAGGAGATTACTTGATGTTATATCTCAAGACAGATGTTGGTTTGTTAGCCGATGTCTTCATGGAGTGGCGTAAAACACTCAAAGATATTTATAAGCTAGACGTTAGTAATTATATAAGTTTACCATCATTCAGTTGGGATGCATTCCTATTGAAAACTAATGTAAGATTAGATATGATATATTCCCATGAATTATATGACTTGATTAAAAGGAATCTCAGAGGTGGGTTTACCTGCGCAATTAATCAGTATTCTAAAGCAGATAATCCCCTAATTAACCCTAATTTTGATGTTGAGAGTGGAATGGGCACTCATATTCTATATCTAGATTTCAATTCTTTGTATGCTAGTGCGATGGTTGAAGCTCTTCCACAGAATGGTATCAGAAAATTATCCAATGACGAGAAGAATGCTTTCCTCGATGTGGGATTAAGTAATGTTTCCTGTGAAGGTCAAAAGGGATATTGGATAGAATGTGATACCAAGCACATATCCCCCGAGGTAGCTAGACTCACTGATGAACTTCCTTTAATATTATCACATATGAATATTTCAGAAGAGATGTTATCTCCTTATTGTGAATCTATATTGAAAAATGAAGGTAGAAAGATCCCCAAATCTAATGGGAAATTAGTGGGCAGTCATTTATCTCAGAAAAATTATTTGATCAGTCTAGAATTGTTACAGTTATTACTGGAACTTGGGTTAGAGGTGGAAAAGGTTCATACCATATATGAATATACACAGACAAAATTTTTAGAACCTTTCATATCAACTAATATTGCACAGAGAACAGCTACAAGATGTCCTATCAAGTCAAAAGCCTTCAAATTAACTAATAACGCCATATATAGGAAATCATTGCTGAATATTACAAAGTATGCTGAGAAATATAGATATATCAATAATGAGAAAGCATTTATTAGAGCGAGTAAAGATCCTTTGTTAAAAAATATCACACATTTAAATCAAGATAGAGTGATTTGCACATTCAATAAAGATATATTAGAAGTTAAGCAACCACTTTATCTCGGTTTTCAAATTCTTGAGATAGCTAAAAAGAAATTGTATCATTTTTGGTATAAAGTTTTAAAACAGCATTATGGTGATGATGTAAGACTTCTTTATACCGATACTGACTCGTATATTTTTAGCTTGAAATGTAAAGATTTGTACACCGAGTTAAAAAGTGAACCTTTGTTAGGATATATGGATTTTTCAAATTTCAGTCCTGAGCATCCCTTATATGATGATAGTAGAAAAGGGGAGCTGGGGTTATTGAAATCTGAAATGTGTGATAACCATATTAGCGAGTTGATAGCCCTGAAAGCTAAAATGTATTCTGTCAAGATTGCTGGAAGATCAACTACTGTCAGCAGAGCCAAGGGTATTCCTTCGCAATTTATGCCATTATTAACACATGCAAGATATAAGAATGTTTTATCAAATGTAGATAGAGAATTATTCGCGTGTAAGTCTATAAGTAATGTAAAAGGTGAAATATGTACAGTAAGAATTAATAAGAGAGGTTTGTCAGCCTTTGATGATAAAAGATATCATTTGAATACTAATGAATCCTTGGCTTATGGACACCCTGATATTCCACCATCTAAACGTAGGAGAATAGAGTGATGTATTGCTTGTATAATAAATAATGAAAAAAATATTGTGTATTAGTGTTATCCTGAAATGTGTCTTTCTGATGATGAAAATGTTTTCCCTATGATGTATATGTGTAGGGGTAAAGTTCGACATGATTCAGCTTGTATGTGTGACGTCACTGACAGAAGGTAAGTGTCCCCTTATTAACTTGAATGAACTAAAAGGATCGACAAGATTCAGCCTGTGTGCGCGTGACGTCACTGTCAGCCTGATTCAACCTGTGTGCTGGGTCAACACGTGACGTCACTGACCGCCGAGTAAACACCCTTCTTAGGTCATTTAACTTAATGAGAGGAAACTTTTAGTTCATTTTAAAATAATAAGGGGAAGATGTTTAGACCTGTAGTAAGCATGCCCCCAGAGGGGGGATTCCAAAAACTTGATCCAACTAATTGGAGAATTTCGAAACCCCCATAGGGGGGAATCCAAAAACTTGGTAATATTGAGAAATTTTGGGATGGGGGTGAAAGTGAGAGGGGGAACCTCAAAAATTTGATTCGAGGAGATGGAGAATTTCGAAACCCCATAGGGGGGAATCCAAAAAACTTGATCCGAGGAGATCATAAGAAAAAAAAATTCGAGACGCGGGGGCGATCCGGACGAGGCTGCAGAAGGCGCAGCAGAAGGCGCGGGCGGGTGCGCGGGGTCGCGAAGGGCGCGGGCGAGCGCGCGGCGCGACGGGGCGGGCGCGAAGGGGGGTCGTGGGCGGGGGGTCAAGGGTGAGGTAGTCTCGAGGGCGAGGTCAAGGTCAAACCGGAAGTAACACCTAGGTGTGAAAAGGTGACCCTCCAGCTGCTGGTCCTAGACCGGATACACCGCCCAGTGGAAGGCCCTAAACCGGATACACCGCCCAGTGGAAAAATCGACTACTTATATATATATATATATATATATATATATATATATATATATATATATATATATATATATATATATATGTGTGTGTGTGTGTGTATATTATTGTGACAACGAACGAGTGGTATTGATTCAATAACAACACTGAACTAGCCAAGGACTCGAACCCATGCTGCTTTGGCCTGCCTCATGGAGGGCGAAAACACATGACGCCTTAATCCACTGGACCCAGGGACACACGATGGTGTGGATGACTCTAGGCTAATTTCATTCTAGTCCTTGGCTAGTGCAATGTTGATATTGATCAATACCACTCGTTCGTGGTTACAATAACATAAAATACTGCTCGTTGAACTAGTATACCAAACAGGGACTAGAATGAAATTAGCCTAGAGTCATCCACACCATCGTGTGTCCTTGGGTAGCGAGTACAACATCCAGTTGCACTGGATGCGCTACTCTTAAGGATCGTATGGTCCATTGGATTAAGGCGTCATGAGTTTTCGCCCACCATGAGGCAGGCCAGAGCAGCATGGGTTCGAGTCCTTGGCTAGTTCAGTGTTGTTATTGATCAATACCACTCGTTCGTGGTCACAATAATTATATATATATATATATATATATATATATATATATACATATACTGTGAGGGCTGAGTGACCAACTCCCTATAGAAAGTCTTGATACTGAGAAGCTCTTGGTCCAAGGAAGTGGACTTGTTCTCTCACTCCTTGGATTAAACCTGATTGCCTTCAAATTCCCCAGGTGTTGTATAACCCTTGCGGATTTAGAGACCTCCTACACTCCTTTTATTATGAGAGTCTTAACTCTGGAATTGTGAGGTGAGGCAGCACTGGAATGTGAGGTGAGGCAGCACTGGAATGTGAGGTGAGGCAGCACTGGAATGTGAGGTGAGGCAGCACTGGAATGTGAAGTGAGGCAGCACTGGAATGTGAGGTAAGGCACTGGAATGTGAGGTGAGGCAGCACTGGAATGTGAGGTGAGGCAGCACTGGAATGTGAGGTGAGGCAGCACTGGAATGTGAGGTGAGGCAGCACTGGAATGTGAGGTGAGGCAGCACTGGAATGTGAGGTGAGGCAGCACTGGAATGTGAGGTGAGGCAGCACTGGAACGTGAGGTGAGGCAGCACTGGAATGTGAGGTGAGGCAGCACTGGAATGTGAGGTGAGGCAGCACTGGAATGTGAGGTGAGGCAGCACTGGAATGTGAGGTGAGGCAGCACTGGAATGTGAGGTGAGGCAGCGCTGGAATGTGAAGTGAGGCAGCGCTGGAATGTGAGGTGAGGCAGCGCTGGAATGTGAGGTCGGGCAGCACTGGAATGTGAGGTCGGGCAGCACTGGAATGGGAGGTGAGGCAGCACTGGAATGTGAGGTGAGGCAGCACTGGAATGTGAGGTGAGGCAGCACTGGAATGTGAGGTGAGGCAGCACTGGAATGTGAGGTGAGGCAGCACTGGAATGTGAGGTGAGGCAGCACTGGAATGTGAGGTGAGGCAGCACTGGAATGTGAGGTGAGGCAGCACTGGAATGTGAGGTGAGGCAGCACTGGAATGCGAGGTGAGGCAGCACTGGAATGTGAGGTGAGGCAGCACTGGAATGTGAGGCGAGGCAGCACTGGAATGTGAGGCGAGGCAGCACTGGAATGTGAGGCGAGGCAGCACTGGAATGTGAGGCGAGGCAGCACTGGAATGTGAGGCGAGGCAGCACTGGAATGTGAGGCGAGGCAGCACTGGAATGTGAGGCGAGGCAGCACTGGAATGTGAGGTGAGGCAGCACTGGAATGTGAGGTGAGGCAGCACTGGAATGTGAGGTGAGGCAGCACTGGAATG
>NC_091314.1:37201261-37333761 GCF_038502225.1 Cherax quadricarinatus | reverse complement strand
ATTTGTCAACAAAATCTAATAACTCCCATTACAGATGATCCAATCCATAGGATACCACATATAAATATCCCAAACTTTAGAGACAACTTAATAACTAACAAGAAACTAAACAAACATTACTTATTACTTGCTGGTGACTTCACAATTAACCTGACCTGGCCGAAGAGGCACCAGTTGACTTCATAAATTGTATGAACAATTATTACTCATAGCTATAACGAAACCAACGAAGTTAACTGAGACGAGTGCAACCACAATTGATCATATATGGACCAATATATTAGCTCCTCTCCAAGCAGGACAGTCACTACTGATCACCTCCCAATCTTCCTCATAACAAATGTTTGTAAGCTACCACTTGACTATAATAACATCTCATCTCGTCTCCATGAGGAGACCTCACTAACTAACTTCACTACATCACTAAGTTACGTTGAATGGCACAGAATCTAATGATGACAGGGACAATGATGAATGGGTTAAAAATTTTCTACAAAAAATACCAAGCTTTTACAACAGTGTCCTATAAACACTAAGCAATAATGTTGGTAGAATTACTGACAGTATGTAAGGTAAAAGGACACAAGTGCAACTAATGTGACATTGGTTGCACTTGTGTCCTTTTACCTAACATAATATAATCTCTGTAGGCAGCAGTTTCTTTTTGATTATAATAATAATTCTTTTTGATTATAATAATGTAGGCAGCAGTAGTAGTTGTGCTTGTGGTGGTATAGTAATGGTAGCAGCTATGTGATGGCGGGGTTTATTGCTTTGAGAAGAATTTTACCTGATACGTCAGAAACGTTTGTGTTAGAAACAGCGATTAATGATGATCCAAGGCATTTACGTTTTCGGAAATTGGGTTCTTTAATCACTAGACGAGAATCGTTGAATTTCATCAGGTGGTAGGCGGAATTCCGGTATTGTATGCAGGCATTGTTCAATTTCTCATTCCTACATACATTCCTGTGTTGATTGAGACGTGTTTCGAGGTTTCTTGCTGTTTCACTATTGTTTGTAACGGCTTGACGAAGCTCTTGGAGAGCGAAACGTTGCCACAGTAAAATGTCACGTTAGTTGCACTTGTGTCCTTTTACCTAACAAACGCTAAGCAGATGACAGGAGAGACTAAGTAGCCCATGACTAACTAATAGCATCCTCACATGACTAATAGCATCCTCACATGACTAATAGCATCCTCACATGACTAATAGCATCCTCACATGACTAATAGCATCCTCACATGACTAATAGCATCCTCACATGACTAATAGCATCCTCACATGACTAATAGCATCCTCACATGAATAACTAATAGCATCCTCAGATATATAGATAAGAAACGTACCTATACACAAATAACCCGCACATAAGAGAGAAGCTTACGACGACGTTTCGGTCCGACTTGGACCATTGACAAAGTCACACTAACCAGAAGTGGAGTAGGACGGCTATATATAGGCAGGAAGAGGTGATTGTGGTAGTAGTAGTAGTACAAGACTGGTATATAATACTGACAAGATGAAATTAAGACACATGCGCAACACCCGGGCATCCCTATCGTAGATGTTTCGCCATCCAGCCAGCCACTGCATGGCGAAACGTCCACAACAAAGACAACCAGACGCCGCACATGTGTCTTAATTTCATCAGTAGTTGTAGTAGTAGTAGTAGAGGTAGTAGTAGTGGTAGTGGTAGAAGTGTGAAATAAGGAGGACGAGCCAGTCAAATACAAAGGAAGGGGAGCACTGCAAGAGAGCTAGGTGCCCACTGAGGGAGAGCAAGCGCACAGAGGTGCGTGAAAGGGGAAGTGGGAAATAAATGAAGAAGGAACAGAAACACGAGACAGAAGAGAGAGACAACCCAGAGGAGAAAAGGAAAGAGGAAAGGGGAAGAGGGAGAAGAAGAAAAAGAAAAGAAAAAATAAGGAGTTAGGTTAAGTCACTGGTGTTCTGAAGTTTGGAGCATTTTACAATGTAGTGGGAGAGGAAGGCATCTACAGAGATGAAGCCAGGGCTAAGGTTCATACAAGGAAAGTTGGGTATTAGAGAGGATTCAACTAGACGGCGACTGTTCGAGTTGGAAGTTGGGAAGACAGTTTTAGCAGAAGACCAGTCAATAGGATGGCTATGATCTCTGACGTGACAGAAAAGAGCATTGTTAGTGTCGGCAAGCCTAACACTATTTTTGTGCTCCTTAAGTCTGTCAGAAAGAGATCGACCAGTTTCTCCGAAGTATTGAAGAGGACAGGAGGAGCAAGAAATAGAGTAGACACCAGGAACATCTGTAGAGGGAGGAGAGGTATGAACGAGATTAGTGCGAAGAGTGTTAGTCTGGCGGAAGGTAAGCTTGATGTCTAAGGGACGGAGAGAATTGTTGAGATTAGAAAGACCGGAAATGTAGGGAAGGCAGAGGACACAAGAGTTCCCAGGAGTAGAGAGTTTGGGAGAGAAGAAATTGCGTTTAGCACGTGAGAGGGCAGAGTCTATGAAATGGGAAGGGTAGCCAAGACGGGAAAACGAATTATGCGGGTTATTTGTGTATCATTCCAGTCACGGTATTGTGCCTTTTTTGTTATTTAAGAAACGTACCTGCTAAAACAATATAAACTGGGCTTAATAACTAAAGAACATACCAAAAATTATACATCGATCCTTACGAAACTAATAGGAAGGTTCAATAAAACAAGAGATAACATGAAAAAGACCCGGAACAGTCTCAAATCCTAACTCTTAGAAGTTGACCTAAACCACAGATATTGTTCTAACTAAACCCAAATGCACGACTTCTCCAGCCTGTAGAAACAGCAAATATGTTAAATGATTTCCTTTCTATCATAGGGTTTAGTGCTTAATTATAATTATAGTAATCTATCATAGGATCAAGTCTAGCTAATAAAATCCCGAGCACCAATACTCGAGCGAGTGATTACCTTGCTGGAAGCTGTCCAACAGTGATTACCTTGCTGGAAGCTGTCCAACAGTGATTACCTTGCTGGAAGCTGTCCAACAGTGATTACCTTGCTGGAAGCTGTCCAACGTCTCTGTCTTGCTCCAATTGAGCTCACTGAAGTCACACAGATTTAATTCACTGAAAAACAAGTCAGTAAATTTAGATCAAGTTCCACCGCTATTGTTCAGAAGAGCAGTTCATGTCCGTTCACCCTCCCTCCCAGCATTGTTTATCAGATCACTAGAAACCAACACTTTCCCAACAGTGCTCAATATAACAAGAGTTACCTCAATATACACAGGTGGAGATTCAACTGATGTATATAACTATACACCAGTATCTAACTTACTATTGTTATACAATTTTTTTGAAAAATTAATACACACGAGATTATACACTTTTTTTTTTTTTATTCGCCGGTATTCTCCCGGCCCGGGTCTTTTCCAAGTAGTGGTGACCCGGCCTTGGCTCCCTATCTGGGGAGTGTCTCGAGACTTAAGTCTCCCATGGGAGGAGGTACAAGTACCTCCTCATCTTTGGGACCAAGTGTCCCCAGGCCTAGCCACATTCCCCGCCCTCACGGGGCTCGTAGAGAGAAGCTAGGCCTCTGGTATACACTTTTCAGGCATCTTGTAATATACTAAACTTCTGCCAGTTTGGTTTCAGATCAAATAAAAGCACAAATGATGCAATCAAAATGCTAGACTTCCTTTATACAGTTCTTGAAAATAATTAATATCCACTAGACCTCTTTATTGACCTTAGGAAAGCTTTTGGTACAGTAGACTACATCATCCTGCACCTCAAGCTTGATCATTATGGTATCAGAGCTTATGCACTTTCATGTATAAAGTTCTAACTTATTAACAGACATCAATTTGTCTCTATCAAGGGCACAAACTTAACAAGACCTATCGACATAGGCGTTCCACAGGGAAGTGTCCTTGGCCCTTTGATTGTCCAACCTTTGGACGAAGACCTACTTAGACTAGTGGCTGGTACCACTATGACCCCTCCTCCTGCTTCACCTCACCTGACTACAGTATATAAGCCACGTCTACGGCCCTATACTGTACACTACAAGATTGATGGACTGAACACATCGACTCCAGGCTGAAGGACTGATTACCTCGCGTTCATCATCTTTCAGCGTTTCTCTGCACTGGACTGAAGAAACCATTGGCTGGCGAAACGTTTCCAGACTAAAGACCTCCAAGTGTTGCACAAGTCTCATTCATCATCCCGTCATGTATTGTCTGATGCAACTTAATGAACTGAAGACAGAAACACGTCGCCAGGAAACAAACTCTTCCTCTACCACACTTCTTCCCGTCAAGGGAGGTTCCTTGATGCTGGTGAGGGGCTCTTGATCCAGGGAATTGGATCTGTGCTTCAATTCCCTGAATTGAGCCTGAATACCTTCCATCCCTCCCCACAGGCACTGTAAAATCCTACGGGTTTAGCGCTCCCCCATGATTATAAAAAATCGCCTCAAGGAAGATTCCATAACTACAGCAAGGGGGCTCTTGATCTGGCTTCCCATTCCTTGGATTGAACTTAACTGTCTCGCTTTCCCTCAGGAGCTCTATGACTCCTACAGGTTTAGGGTTCTTCCAATAATTGCAATGAACTTTTAAAATCTTCCCTATATCATCCACGTTAAAAATGAATATTGTAATTTTGTTATAGGAATGAATCAACACAGGAGAGACCGGTCGCAGAGTTACATTTTTCTGTGTTGACAATTGAACTTCGATATTAAATATCAAATGTATTATAATTTCTAATGAGGCGAGCGAGAAGGTGGAGGCGGCCCATCATCTTGACCACATTGTTTGTCAAGCTGTTGACAGGTGAGGTTGTCACTGCTGGTGTTGACAGGTGAGGTTGTCACTGCTGGTGTTGACAGGTGAGGTTGTCACTGCTGGTGTTGACAGGTGAGGTTGTCACTGCTGGTGTTGACAGGTGAGGTTGTCACTGCTGGTGTTGACAGGTGAGGTTGTCACTACTGGTGTTGACAGGTGAGGTTGTCACTACTGGTGTTGACAGGTGAGGTTGTCACTGATGGTGTTGACAGGTGAGGTTGTCACTGCTGGTGTTGACAGGTGAGGTTGTCACTGCTGGTGTTGACAGGTGAGGTTGTCACTACTGGTGTTGACAGGTGAGGTTGTCACTGCTGGTGTTGACAGGTGAGGATGTCACTACTGGTGTTGACAGGTGAGGTTGTCACTGCTGGTGTTGACAGGTGAGGTTGTCACTGCTGGTGTTGACAGGTGAGGTTGTCACTGCTGGTGTTGACAGGTGAGGTTGTCACTGCTGGTGTTGACAGGTGAGGTTGTCACTACTGGTGTTGACAGGTGAGGTTGTCACTACTGGTGTTGACAGGTGAGGTTGTCACTACTGGTGTTGACAGGTGAGGTTGTCACTGCTGGTGTTTACAGGTGAAGTTGTCACTGCTGGTGTTGACAAGCGAGGTTGTCACTGCTGGTGTTGACAGGTGAGGCTGTCACTGCTGGTGTTGACAGGTGAGGGTGTCACTGCTGGTGTTGAGAGGTGAGGTTGTCACTGCTGGTGTTGAGAGGTGAGGTTATCACTGCTGGTGTTGACAGGCGAGGTTGTCACTGCTGGTGTTGACAGGCGAGGTTGTCACTGCTGGTGTTGACAGGCGAGGTTGTCACTGCTGGTGTTGACAGGCGAGGTTGTCACTGCTGGTGTTGACAGGCGAGGTTGTCACTGCTGGTGTTGACAAGCGAGGTTGTCACTGCTGGTGTTGACAGGTGAGGTTGTCACTGCTGGTGTTGACAGGTGAGGTTGTCACTGCTGGTGTTGACAGGCGAGGTTGTCACTGCTGGTGTTGACAGGTGAGGTTGTCGCTGCTGGTGTTGACAGGAGATACGACCACTAGCAAGCACGGGGATACCAACACTAGCAAAAATGGGGATGCCAACACCTCTATCAAGCACGGGGATATCAACATCTCTAGCAAGCATGGGGATACCAACACAACAGCAAGCACGGGGATACCAACACAATAGCAAGCACGGGGATACCAACACCTCTAGCAAGCACTGGGGTACCAACACTAGCAAGCACTGGGGTACCAACTCTAGCAAGCACGGGGATACCAACACTAGCAAGCATGGGGGGTACCAACACCTCTAGCAAGTACTGAGATGCCAACACTAGCAAGCACGGGGGATACCAACACCTATAGCAAATACGGGGACACCAACACTAGCAAGCACTGGGGATACCAACACCTCTAGTAAGCACTGGGATACCAACACTAGCAAGCACGGTGGATACCAACACTAGCAAGCACGGGGATACCAACACCTCTAGCAAGCACGGGGATACCAACACCTCTAGCAAGCACTGGGATACCAACACTAGCAAACACGGGGGATACCAACACCTCTAGCAAGCACGGGGGATACTAACACTTCTAGCAAGCACGGGGGATACCAACACTCTAGCAAGCACGGGGGATACCAACACCTCTAGCAAGCACGGGGGATACCAACACCTCTAGCAAGCACGGAGAATACCAACACCTCTAGCAAGCACGGATGATACCGACATCTCTAGCAAGCACAGGGGATACCAACACCTCTAGCAAGCACAGGGGATACCAACACCTCTAGCAAGCACAGGGGATACCAACACCTCTAGCAAGCACGGGGGATACCAACACCTCTAGCAAGCACGGGGGATACCAACAGCTCTTGCAAGCACGGGAATACCAACACCAGCTAGCACTGGGATACCAATACCTCTAACAAGCACGGGGATACGAGCACCACAAGCAAGTACTGGGATACCTACATCTCTAGCAAGCACTGGGGATACCAACACTAGCAAGCACTGCTGATACCAACAGTAGGAAGCACTGGGGTTACCAACACCTCTAGCAAGCACGGGGGATACTAACACCTCTAGCAAGCACGGGGGATACCAACACCTCTAGCAAGCACAGGGGATACCAACACCTTTAGCAAGCATGGGGGATACCTACACCTCTAGCAAGCACGGGGGATACCAACACCTCTAGCAAGCACGGAGGACATCTCTAGCAAGAACAGGGGATACCAACACCTCTAGGACTGGGGATACCTACACCTCGAGCAAGCACGGGGGATACCAACACCTTTAGCAAGCACGGGGGATACCACCACTAACAAGCACGGGGGATACCAACACCTTTAGCAAGCACGGGGGATACCAACACCTCTAGCAAGCACAGGGGATATCAACACCTTTAGCAAGCACAGGGGATATCAACACCTTTAGCAAGCACAGGGGATACCAACACCTCTATGAAGCACAGGGGATACCAACACCTCTATGAAGCACAGGGGATACCAACACCTCTATGAAGCACAGGGGATACCTACACCTCTAGCAAGCACGGGGGATACCAACACTAGCAAGCACGAGGGATACCAACACCTCTAGCAAGCACAGGGGATACCAACACCTCTAGCAAGCACAGGGGATACCAACACCTCTAGCAAGCACAGGGGATACCAACACCTCTAGCAAGCACGGGGGATACCAACACTAGCAAGCACGGGGGATACCAACACCTCTAGCAAGCACAGGGAATACCAACACCTCTAGCAAGGACGGGGGATAACACCTCTAGCAAGGACGGGGGTTACCAACACCTCTTACAAGCACAGGGGATACCAACACCTCTTACAAGCACAGGGGATACCAACACCTCTAGCAAGCACAGGGGATACCAACACCTCTAGCAAGCACAGGGGATACCAACACCTCTAGCAAACACGGGGGATACCAACACCTCTAGCAAGCACAGGGGATACCAACACCTCTAGCAAGCACGGGGGATACCAACACCTCTAGCAAGCACGGGGGATACCAACACCTCTAGCAAGCACGGGGGATACCAACACCTCTAGCAAGCACAGGGGATACCAACACTAGCAAGAACAGGGGATACCAACACCTCTAGCAAGCACTGGGGATACCAACACTTCTAGCAAGCACACCTCTAGCAAGGGGATACCAACACTAGCAAGCACGGGGGATACCAACACCTCTAGCAAGCACGGGGGATATCAACACCTTTAGCAAGCACAGGTGATACCAACACTAGCAAGCACAGGGGATACCAACACCTCCATCAAGCACAGGGGATACCAACACCTCTAGGAAGCACAGGGGATACCTACACCTCTAGCAAGCACGGGGGATACCAACACTAGCAAGCACGGGGGATACCAACACCTCTAGCAAGCACGGGGATACCAACACCTCTAGCAAGTACAGGGGATACCAACACTTCTAGCAAGCACAGGGGATACCAACACCTCTAGCAAGCACAAGGGATACCAACACTAGCAAGCACAGGGGATACCAACACCTCTAGCAAGTACCTGGGACGGGGGGAATACCAACACCTAGCACTGGGATACCAATACCTCTAACAAGCACGGGGATACGAGCACCACAAGCAAGTACTGGGATACCTACATCTCTAGCAAGCACTGGGGATACCAACACTAGCAAGCACTAGCAACAGTAGCAAGCACTGGGGATACCAACACCTCTAGCAAGCACAGGGGATATCAACACTAGCAAGCACGGGGGATACCAACACCTCTAGCAAGCACGGGAGATACCAACACCTGTAGCAAGAACGGGGGATACCAACACCTGTAGCAAGAACGGGGGATACCAACACCTCTAGCAAGCACGGGGATACCAACACCTCTAGCAAGCACGGGGGATACCAACACCTCTAGCAAACACGGGGGATACCAACACCTCTAGCAAGAACTGGGGATACCAACACCTCTAGCAAGCCTAGGGGATACCAACACCTCTAGCAAGCACAGGGAATACCAACACCTCTAGCAAGGACAGGGGGATACCAACGCCTCTAGCTAGCACGGGGGATACCAACGCCTCTAGCAAGGACGGGGGATACCAACACCTCTAGCAAGGACGGGGGATACCAACTCCTCTAGCAAGGACGGGGGATACCAACACCTCTAGCAAGCACGGGGGATACCAACACCTCTAGCAAGCACGGGGGATACCAACACCTCTAGCAAGCACAGGGGATACCAACACCTCTAGCAAGCACAGGGGATACCAACACCTCTAGCAAGCACAGGGGATACCAACACCTCTAGCAAGCACGGGGGATACCAACACCTCTAGCAAGCACGGGGGATACCAACACCTCTAGCAAGCACGGGGGATACCAACACCTCTAGCAAGCACGGGGATACCAACACCTCTAGCAAGCACGGGGGATACCAACACCTCTAGCAAGCACGGGGGATACCAACACCTCTAGCAAGCACGGGGGATACCAACACCTCTAGCAAGCACGGGGGATACCAACACCTCTAGCAAGCACGGGGGATACCAACACCTCTAGCAAGCACGGGGATACCAACACCTCTAGCAAGCACGGGGGATACCAACACCTCTAGCAAGCACGGGGATACCAACACCTCTAGCAAGCACGGGGATACCAACACCTCTAGCAAGCACGGGGATACCAACACCTCTAGCAAGCACGGGGCAAGCATACCAACACCTCTAGCAAGCACGGGGATACCAACACCTCTAGCAAGCACGGGGATACCAACACCTCTAGCAAGCACGGGGATACCAACACCTCTAGCAAGCACGGGGATACCAACACCTCTAGCAAGCACGGGGATACCAACACCTCTAGCAAGCACGGGGATACCAACACCTCTAGCAAGCACGGGGATACCAACACCTCTAGCAAGCACGGGGCAAGCACGGGGATACCAACACCTCTAGCAAGCACGGGGATACCAACACCTCTAGCATACCAACACCTCTAGCAAGCACGGGGGATACCAACACCTCAACCAAGCACGGGGATACCAACACCTCTAGCAAGCACGGGGATACCAACACCTCTAGCATACCAACACCTCTAGCAAGCACACGGGGGCAAGCACGGGGATACCAACACCTCTAGCAAGCACGGGGGATATCAACACCTCTAGCAAGCACGGGGATACCAACACCTCTAGCAAGCACAGGGGATACCAACACCTCTAGCAAGGACGGGGGATACCAACACCTCTAGCAAGCACGGGGATACCAACACCTCTAGCAAGCACAGGGGATACCAACACCTCTAGCAAGCACGGGGATACCAACACCTCTAGCAAGCACGGGGATACCAACACCTCTAGCAAGCACGGGGGATACCAACACCTCTAGCAAACACGGGGGATACCAACACCTCTAGCAAGAACTGGGGATACCAACACCTCTAGCAAACACGGGGGATACAACACCTCTAGCAACCACGGGGGATACCAACACCTAGCAAGCACTGGGGATTCCAACACCTCTAGCAAGCACTGGGGATACCAACACCTCTAGCAAACACGGGGGATACCAACACCTCTAGCAAACACGGGGGATACCAACACCTCTAGCAAGCACGGGGATACCAACACCTCTAGCAAGCACGGGGGATACCAACACTAGCAAGCACGGGGGATACCAACACCTTTAGCAAGCACGGGGGATACCAACACTAGCAAGCACGGGGGATACCAACACCTCTAGCAAGCACGGGGGATACCAACAACTCTAGCAAGCACGGGGATACCAACAACTCTAGCAAGCACGGGGATACCAACACCTCTAGCAAGCACGGGGATACCAACACCTCTAGCAAGCACAGGGGATACCAACACCTCTAGCAAGCACGGGGATACCAACACCTCTAGCAAGCACGGGGATACCAACACCTCTAGCAAGCACGGGGATACCAACACCTCTAGCAAGCACGGGGGATACCAACACCTCTAGCAAGCACGGGGGATACCAACACCTCTAGCAAGCACAGGGGATACCAACACCTCTAGCAAGCACGGGGGATACCAACACCTCTAGCAAGCACGGGGGATACCAACACCTCTAGCAAGCACGGGGGATACCAACACCTCTAGCAAGCACGGGGGATACCAACACCTCTAGCAAGCACGGGGGATACCAACACCTCTAGCAAGCACGGGGGATACCAACTCTAGCAAGCACGGGGATACCAACACCTCTAGCAAGCACGGGGATACCAACACCTCTAGCAAGCACGGGGGATACCAACACCTCTAGCAAGCACGGGGGATACCAACACCTCTAGCAAGCACGGGGATACCAACACCTCTAGCAAGCACGGGGGATACCAACACCTCTAGCAAGCACGGGGGATACCAACACCTCTAGCAAGCACGGGGATACCAACACCTCTAGCAAGCACGGGGATACCAACACCTCTAGCAAGCACGGGGATACCAACACCTCTAGCAAGCACTGGGATACCAACACTAGCAAACACGGGGGATACCAACACCTTTAGCAATCACGGGGATACCAACACCTCTAGCAAGCACGGGGGATATCAACACCTCTAGCAAGCACGGGGGATACCAACACCTCTAGCAAGCACTGGGGATACCAACACCTCTAGCAACCACGGGGGATACCAACACCTCTAGCAAGCACGGGGGATACCAACACTAGCAAACACGGGGGATACCAACACTAGCAAGCACAGGGGATACCAACACCTCTAGCAAGCACGGGGGATACCAACACCTCTAGCAAGCACGGGGGATACCAACACCTCTAGCAAGCACGGGGGATACCAACAACTCTAGGAAGCACGGGGGATACCAACACTAGCAAACACGGGGGATACCAACACCTCTAGCAAGCACGGGGGATACCAACACCTCTAGTAAGCACGGGTGTTACATCTCTTGCCTGGAAATTTAATTTCACTGTTTGGAGTTACTAACTTATCTGACACTTTAAATAGTTCTTATTGTTTGATTGTATCAAAACTGTTCAGTATCCTTGAAGGTCAGAATGATGCCTCATAGTTTGTTTCTTCTAGAGGGGAAGTTGATAGCTTTTTATGATTATATAATAATAATAATAATAATAATAATAATAATAATAATAATAATAATAATAATAGACTGTTCATGCAGCATGTGGAGTGGACTGAGGCAGTGGACAAGGAGCCGCAGGTGGGGGACGTCGACGCTCATGTGGCCAGTTCTTCTGTTACTCAAAATTAATCTTCTGGTTCAGTGTAAGATAATCACGCACTCAGTATATTGTTGTCCAGCACACCTTGGTCACCTGCTCTTCATCAAAATTTATCTTTCTGTTCCGACCTGATTAAAGTGCCAAGTGTATCAGTGGTAACTCGAGGTTCTGCCTTGCGCCGTGAGTCCATCCTTCCAGAGATCTCTACCCAGTCTTCCAATTGTGACTCCAGGACACCTAAGTTGCCAATACTAGTACTAGAGAATAGATAATTATTACTCTTGAATATGTCTAGAACAGACACTAGTAATGAAATGGAAGAATGAGGTAGAGGGAATTAATACCCAGCAATTAATCGTATCAACAAGACAAATAAAATCTATATTGTGTCTGCTAAGTCTAGAATTATAGACGAAGAAAGAAAAAAAGGCTTCTAGTAAAGGTCTCTCTTCATAGAACGTAGATTAAAAACTTAATGTATAAAATTGAAATTAGAAATAATAATGATAAAACATTCAAGATAAAGAATCAAGAACAGGAAACAAATTTGTTTACCAAGAAGAAACATACGTAAAGAAAGAGTGATATACACACGCAAGGTATACATCCGCACAGTAAGTGATTTACACACACATGCAAGGTATACATCCGCACAGTAAGTGATTTACACACACACGCAAGGTATACATCCGCACAGTAAGTGATTTACACACGCATGCAAGGTATACATCCGCACAGTAAGTGCTTTACACACACATGCAAGGTATACATCCGCACAGTAAGCGATTTACACACGCATGCAAGGTATACATCCGCACAGTAAGTGATTTACACACGCATGCAAGGTATACATCCCCACAGTAAGTGATTTACACACACATGCAAGGTATACATCCGCACAGTAAGTGATTTACACACGCATGCAAGGTATACATCCGCACAGTAAGTGATTTACACACGCATGCAAGGTATACATCCGCACAGTAAGTGATTTACACACGCATGCAAGGTATACATCCGCACAGTAAGTGATTTACACACGCATGCAAGGTATACGTACGTACAGTAAGTGATTTACACACGCATGCAAGGTATACATCCGCACAGTAAGTGATTTACACACGCATGCAAGGTATACATCCGTACAGTAAGTGATTTACACACGCATGCAAGGTATACATCCGCACAGTAAGTGATTTACACACACATGCAAGGTATACATCCGTACAGTAAGTGATTTACACACACACGCAAGGTATACATCCGCACAGTAAGTGATTTACACACACGCAAGGTATACATCCGCACAGTAAGTGATTTACACATGCAAGGTATACATCCGCACAGTAAGTGATTTACACACACATGCAAGGTATACATCCGCACAGTAAGTGATTTACACACACATGCAAGGTATACATCCGCACAGTAAGTGATTTACACACACATGCAAGGTATACATCCGCACAGTAAGTGATTTACACACACATGCAAGGTATACATCCGCACAGTAAGTGATTTACACACACATGCAAGGTATACATCCGTACAGTAAGTGATTTACACACACATGCAAGGTATACATCCGTACAGTAAGTGATTTACACACGCATGCAAGGTATACATCCGCACAGTAAGTGATTTACACACGCATGCAAGGTATACATCCGCACAGTAAGTGATTTACACACGCATGCAAGGTATACATCCGCACAGTAAGTGATTTACACACGCATGCAAGGTATACATCCGCACAGTAAGTGATTTACACACGCATGCAAGGTATACATCCGCACAGTAAGTGATTTACACACACATGCAAGGTATACATCCGCACAGTAAGTGATTTACACACACATGCAAGGTATACATCCGCACAGTAAGTGATTTACACACACATGCAAGGTATACATCCGCACAGTAAGTGATTTACACACACATGCAAGGTATACATCCGCACAGTAAGTGATTTACACACACATGCAAGGTATACATCCGCACAGTAAGTGATTTACACACACACGCAAGGTATACATCCGCACAGTAAGTGATTTACACACACACGCAAGGTATACATCCGCACAGTAAGTGATTTACACACACATGCAAGGTATACATCCGCACAGTAAGAGATTTACACACACATGCAAGGTATACATCCGCACAGTAAGTGATTTACACACACATGCAAGGTATACATCCGCACAGTAAGTGATTTACACACACATGCAAGGCATACATCCGCACAGTAAGTGATTTACACACACATGCAAGGTATACATCCGCACAGTAAGTGATTTACACACGCATGCAAGGTATACATCCGCACAGTAAGTGATTTACACACGCATGCAAGGTATACATCCGCACAGTAAGTGATTTACACACGCATGCAAGGTATACATCCGCACAGTAAGTGATTTACACACACATGCAAGGTATACATCCGCACAGTAAGTGATTTACACACACATGCAAGGTATACATCCGCACAGTAAGTGATTTACACACGCATGCAAGGTATACATCCGCACAGTAAGTGATTTACACACACATGCAAGGTATACATCCGCACAGTAAGTGATTTACACACGCATGCAAGGTATACATCCGCACAGTAAGTGATTTACACACACATGCAAGGTATACATCCGCACAGTAAGTGATTTACACACACATGCAAGGTATACATCCGCACAGTAAGTGATTTACACACGCATGCAAGGTATACATCCGCACAGTAAGTGATTTACACACGCATGCAAGGTATACATCCGCACAGTAAGTGATTTACACACGCATGCAAGGTATACATCCGCACAGTAAGTGATTTACACACGCATGCAAGGTATACATCCGCACAGTAAGTGATTTACACACGCATGCAAGGTATACGTACATACAGTAAGTGATTTACACACGCATGCAAGGTATACATCCGCACAGTAAGTGATTTACACACGCATGCAAGGTATACGTACGTACAGTAAGTGATTTACACACGCATGCAAGGTATACATCCGCACAGTAAGTGATTTACACACGCATGCAAGGTATACATCCGCACAGTAAGTGATTTACACACACATGCAAGGTATACATCCGTACAGTAAGTGATTTACACACACATGCAAGGTATACATACGTACAGTAAGTGATTTACACACACATGCAAGGTATACATCCGCACAGTAAGTGATTTACACACACATGCAAGGTATACATCCGCACAGTAAGTGATTTACACACACATGCAAGGTATACATCCGCACAGTAAGTGATTTACACACACATACAAGGTATACATACGTACAGTAAGTGATTTACACACACATGCAAGGTATACATCCGTACAGTAAGTGATTTACACACACATGCAAGGTATACATCCGCACAGTAAGTGATTTACACACACATGCAAGGTATACATCCGCACAGCAAGTGATTCACACACATGCAAGGTATACATACGTACAGTAAGTGATTTACACACTCATGCAAGGTATACATACGTACAGTAAGTGATTTACACACACATGCAAGGTATACATACGTACAGTAAGTGATTTACACACACATGCAAGGTATACATACGTACACTAAGTGATTTACACATGCAAGGTATACATACGTACAGTAAGTGATTTACACACAAATGCAAGGTATACATACGTACAGAAAGAGTGATTTACACACACATGCAAGGTATACATCCGCACAGTAAGTGATTTACACATGCAAGGTATACATACGTACAGTAAGTGATTTACACACACATGCAAGGTATACGTACGTACATCAAGTGATTTAAAGACATGCAAGGTATACGTACGTACAGTAAGTGATTTACACATGCAAGGTATACGTACGTACAGTAAGTGATTTACACACACATGCAAGGTATACGTACGTACAGTAAGTGATTTACACACATGCAAGGCATACATCCGTACATCAAGTGATTTACACACACATGCAAGGTATACATACGTACAGTAAGAGCGATTTACACATGCAAGGTATACATACGTACAGTAAGAGCGATTTACACATGCAAGGTATACATACGTACAGTAAGAGCGATTTACACATGCAAGGTATACATACGTACAGTAAGAGCGATTTACACACACATGCAAGTTATACATCCGCACAGTAAGAGTGATTTACACACACACATGCAAGGTATACATCCGTACAGTAAGTGATTTACACACACATGCAAGGTATACATCCGTACAGTAAGTGATTTACACACACATGCAAGGTATACATCCGCACAGTAAGTGCTTTACACACACACGCAAGGTATACATCCGCACAGTAAGTGATTTACACACACATGCAAGGTACAAATTAATTCTGGAGACTAATAATACAAGTAATGGATAAGAGGAAGGAGTAAACAAGTAACATGCAGCACAGGAGCCTCCAGAGTCCAAGTTACTAGAACCATTCAGATACAATTGTCTCCAAGTTCAGATCTGTAACTTTGACACCACAGAATAGCATTAAATAGCCAAGTATCAGTAACTGAACAACCACCACTGTTGTACCAGTGGTGGGTATCAGTAACTGAACAACCAACACTGTTGTACCAGTGGTGGGTATCAGTAACTGAACAACCAACACTGTTGTACCAGTGGTGGGTATCAGTAACTGAACAACCAACACTGTTGTACCAGTGGTGGGTATCAATAACTAACCATCACTGTTGTGCCAGTGGTGGGTATCAATAACTAACCATCACTGTTGTGCCAGTGGTGGGTATCAATAACTAACCATCACTGTTGTACCAGTGGTGGGAATCAGTAACTAAACCAACACTGTTGTACCAGTGGTGGGAATCAGTAACTAAACCAACACTGTTGTACCAGTGGTGGGAATCAGTAACTAAACCAACACTGTTGTACCAGTGGTGGGTATCAGTAAACCAACACTGTTGTACCAGTGGTGGGTATCAGTAACTAAACCAACACTGTTGTACCAGTGGTGGATATCAGCAACTAAACCAACACTGTTGTACCAGTGGTGGGAATCAGTAACTAAACCAACACTGTTGTACCATTGGTGGGTATCAGTAAACCAACACTGTTGTACCAGTGGTGGGTATCAGTAAACCAACACTGTTGTACCAGTGGTGGGTATCAGTAAACCAACACTGTTGTACCAGTGGTGGGTATCAGTAAACCAACACTGTTGTACCAGTGGTGGGTATCAGTAAACCAACACTGTTGTACCAGTGGTGGGTATCAGTAAACCACCACTGTTGTACCAGTGGTGGATATCAGTAGCTAGGCAACCACCACTGCTGTACCAGTGGTGGGCATCAGTAACTAAACCAACACTGTTGTACCAGTGGTGGGTATCAGTAAACCAACACTGTTGTACCAGTGGTGGGTATCAGTAAACCAACACTGTTGTACCAGTGGTGGGTATCAGTAAACCAACACTGTTGTACCAGTGGTGGGTATCAGTAAACCAACACTGTTGTACCAGTGGTGGGTATCAGTAAACCAACACTGTTGTACCAGTGGTGGATATCAGTAGCTAGGCAAGCACCACTGCTGTACCAGTGGTGGGCATCAGTAACTAAACCAACACTGTTGTACCAGTGGTGGGTATCAGTAAACCAACACTGTTGTACCAGTGGTGGGTATCAGTAAGTCACTACTGTTGTACCAGTAGTGGGTATCAATAACTAACCATCACTGTTGTGCCAGTGGTGGGTATCGGTAAATAAACCATCACTGTTGTACCAGTGGTGGGTATCAGCAACTAAACCACCACTGTTGCACCAGTGGTGGGTATCAGTAACTAAACCAACAATGTTGCACCAGTGGTGGGAATCAGTAACTAAAAAACCACCACTGTTGTACCAGTGATGGATATCAGAAAGCCACCACCACTGTTATACCAGTGGTGAGTATCAATAAGCAACCACTGTTGTACCAGTGGTGGGTATCAGTAACTAAACAACCAACACTGTTGTACCAGTGGTGGGTATCAGTAACTAAACTAACACTGTTGTAACAGTGGTGAGTATCAGTAAGCAACCACCACTGTTGTACCAGTGGTGGGTATTAGTAAGCCACGACCACTGTTGTACCAGTGGTGGGTATCAGTAAGCAACCGATACTGTTGCACCAGTGGTGGGTATAAGTAAGCCACAACCACTGTTGTACCAGTGGTGGGTATCAATAACTAAACCACCACTGTTGTACCAGTGGTGGGAATCAGTAAGCCACCACTGTTGTACCAGTGGTGGGTATCAGTAAGCCACCACCGCTGTTGTACCAGTGGTGGGTATCAGTAAGCCACCACTGTTGTACCAGTGGTGGGTATCAGTAAGCCACCACTGTTGTACCAGTGGTGGGTATCAGTAAGCCACCACCACAGTTGTACCAATGGTGGGTTTTAGTAAGCCACCACCACTGTTGTACCAGTGGTGGGTATCAGTAACTCACCACCACTGTTGTATCACTGGGTGGTATCAGTAACTGAACAACAACCACTGTTGTACCAGTGGTAGGTATCAGTAAACTAACACTGTTGTACCAGTGGTGGGTATCAGTAACTAAACCAATACTGTTATACCAGTGGTGGGTATCAGTAACTAAAGAACCACCATTGTTGTTCCAGTGGTAGGTATCAGTAACTAAACCAACACTGTTGTACCAGTGGTGGGTATCAGTAACTAAAGAACCACCACTGTTGCACCAGTGGTGGGCATCAGTAAGCAATCACCACTGTTGTACCAGTGGTGGGTGTCAGTAAGCAACCACTACTGTTGTACCGGTGGTGGGTATCGGTAACTAAACAACCAACACTGTTGCACCAGTGGTTGGTATCAGTAAGCCACCGCCACTGTTGTATCAGTGGTGGGTATTAGTAAGCCTCCACCACTGTTGTACCAAGTGGTGGGTATCAATAAACAACTTCCACTGTTGTACCAGTGGTGGGTATCAATAACTAAACCACCACTGTTGTACCAGTGGTGAGTATTAGTAAGCCACCAGCACTGTTGTACCAGTGGTGGGTATTAGCCACCACCACTTTTGTACCAGGGGTGGGTTTTAGTAAGCCACCACCACTGTTGTTCCAGTGGTGGGTATCAGTAAGCCACCACTGTTCCAGTGGTGGGCATCAGTAAGCCACCACTGTTGTACCAGTGGTGGGTATCAGTAAGCCACCACTGTTGTAGCAGTGGTGGGTATCAGTAAGCCACCACTGTTGTAGCAGTGGTGGGTATCAGTAAGCCACCACCACTGTTGTACCAGTGGTGGGTATCAGTAAGCAAGCACCACTGTTGTACCAGTGGTGGGTATCAGTAAGCAAGCACCACTGTTGTACCAGTGGTGGGTATCAGTAAGCAAGCACCACTGTTGTACCAGTGGTGGGTATCAGTAAGCAACCACCACTGTTGTACCAGTGGTGGGTATCAGTAAGCCACCACCACTGTTGTACCAGTGGTGGGTATCAGTAAGCCACCACCACTGTTGTACCAGTGGTGGGTATCAGTAAGCCACCACCACTGTTGTACCAGTGGTGGGTATCAGTAAGCCACCACCACTGTTGTACCAGTGGTGGGTATCAGTAAGCCACCACCACTGTTGTACCAGTTGTGGGTATCAGTAAGCCACGACCACTGTTGTACCAGTGGTGGGTATCAATAAGCAACCACCACCGTTGTGCCAGTGGTGGGTAACTAAACAACCACCACTGGTTTACAATCAGACTCTGGTGTGGAGCTTCTGGTGTTGCTGACAGCAAGGTTGAACTTGCTCTTACCGGAGTTATGTTCACCTCCAGTTTAAAGCGAAGGAAAACATGTTGGTGTCCTCTCCCCAGGTGGTGATAGTATCCAGGTGCTGGAGTTCCAGAAGGATGGCGTGGCCACCCTCGATACCATAGGTCTGTACCGGGGCAAGTTGGACCGCACCCGACGGTTGAACTCGCTCACCCTGTGTGCCCGCTTCCAGCTCTATTACCTGCACGAGCGAGCAACATTCTTCCATCTCTGGGACTCTGTGGACAATCTTGACTCCCAGTTCAGGGCCGGTAGGGACCCGGGGCTCTCAGGGAAGTAATTCAGTCAGGCAGTAAGTGCCAAGTTAGGTAGCTAGGAGAAAAGGCGCAAGTCAGTCAACTTTACCGTGATCCGTGGCCTGGTGGCTAAAGCACTCGCTTCACACGGCGAATGTCTGGGTTCGATTCCCAGGGAGGGTAGAAGCATTGGTCGTGTTTCTTTACACCGGTTGTCTATGTTCCCCATCAGTAAAATGGGTACCTGGGTGTTAGTCGACTGGTGTGGGTCGCATCCTTGGACAAAACTGACTTAATTTGCCTGAAATCCTCAGCATAACAAGCGACTTTCTATATAGTAGTATGTTATTGATGTCAACTAGGACTGTATACCTTGTACATGTACTTGTAGAAATAGATATTATTTATGTAGTTACCTAGTTAACCAGGGAAAAATGTTTTATAAAAAAAATAGCTAATTAGTTGGCCAGTTTGCTATTTGTTTTGTTAATTAAATGTTGATTTACGTGAACTTAAGTCGTAGTGGATGACTGTTGACGAATGAACAAAATAGTGGACGGGAGCTTGAACTGTTTTGGTCGAAGTTGAGGGGTACAGCGGTGGACCTGTTAATGTCAGGACTACGGTCCACCTTTCTGCTTATTCATACAATTAAGCAAGAAATCTTTCTTTACATTGGTTTGGTCAGGAAAACTGACGGGTTAGGCAAGATTCGTCAGGAAACACGACAAGTGTTTCCTGACGCGGGTCTTAGTCATATAATGACCTGCCGCTGAAGCTTTGGTCATCTGATCGAGCCTTTTTCCTGGCTTACAGGTCCGCCTGTTTAAAACTTAGGGTTATATATACTGACAGGTCAGTTAGCTAGGGACTCTGTGAGTGAGAGATGAGTAAGACGGGGGAGACTGAATTAGGACACAGCATCAGGAAAGAGACAGAGCTCAGATGAATAAAAGATGAAATAAGTGGGAGAGAGTTCAATATATATATACAAGACTTCAATATATAATTATATATATATATATATATATATATATATATATATATATATATATATATATATATATATATATATATATATATATATATATATATATATATATACACACACACACAGGTAGTAGGTTGGTAGACAGCAACCATCCAGGGAAGTACTACCGTCCTGCCAGATGACTGTGAAACAGAAACCTGTAACTGTTTTGCATGATGGTAGGATTGCTGGTGTCTTTTTCTGTCTCATAAACACGCTAGATAACAGGGATATCTTGCTACTCCTACTTACACTTTGGTCACACTTCACAGACACGCACATGCATATATATATATACATACATCTAGGTTTTTCTCCTTTTTCTACATAGCTCTTGTTCTTCTTTATTTCTTCTATTGTCCATGGGGAAGTGGAAAAGAATCTTTCCTCCGTAAGCCATGCGTGTCGTATGAGGCGATTAAAATGCCGGGAGCAATGGGCTAGTAACCCCTTCTCCTGTAGACATTTACTAAAAAAGAGAAGAAAAAATTTATAAAACTGGGATGCTTGAATGTGCGTGGATGTAGTGCGGATGACAAGAAACAGATGATTGCTGATGTTATGAATGAAAAGAAGTTGGATCTCCTAGCCCTAAGCGAAACAAAGCTGAAGGGGGTAGGGGAGTTTCTGTGGGGGGAAATAAATGGGATTAAATCTGGAGTATCTAAGAGAGTTAGAGCTAAGGAAGGGGTAGCAATAATGTTGAAGGATCAGTTATGGAAGGAGAAAAGAGAATATGAATGTGTAAATTCAAGAATTATGTGGATTAAAGTAAAGGTTGGATGCGAAAAGTGGGTCATAATAAGCGTGTATGCACCTGGAGAAGAGAGGAATGTAGAGGAGAGAGAGATTTTGGGAGATGTTAAGTGAATGTATAGGAACCTTTGAACCAAGTGAAAGAGTAATTGTGGTAGGGGATCTGAATGCTAAAGTAGGAGAAACTTTTAGAGAGGTTGTGGTAGGTAAGTTTGGGGTGCCAGGTGTAAATGATAATGGGAGCCCTTTGATTGAACTTTGTATAGAAAGGGGTTTAGTTATAGGTAATACATATTTTAAGAAAAAGAGGATAAATAAGTTTACAAGATATGATATAGGGCGAAATGACAGTAGTTTGTTGGATTATGTATTGGTAGATAAAAGACTGTTGAGTAGACTTCAGGATGTACATGTTTATAGAGGGGGCATAGTTATATCAGATCACTTTTTAGTTGTAGCTACAGTGAGAGTAAAGGTAGATGGGATACAAGGAGAATAGAAGCATCAGGGAAGAGAGAGGTGAATGTTTATAAACTAAAAGAGGAGGCAGTTAGGGTAATATATAAACAGCTATTGGAGGATAGATGGGCTAATGAGAGCATAGGCAATGGGGTCGAAGAGGTATGGGGTAGGTTTAAAAACGTAGTGTTAGTGTTCAGCAGAAATTTGTGGTTACAGGAAAGTGGGTGCAGGAGGGAAGAGGAGTGATTGGTGGAATGATGTAAAGAGAGTAGTAAGGGAGAAAAAGTTAGCACATGAGAAGCTTTTACAAAGTAGAAGTGATGCAAGGAGGGAAGAGTATATGGAGAAAAAGAGAGAGGTTAAGAGAGTGGTGAAGCAATGTAAAAAGAGAGCAAATGAGAGAGTGGGTGAGATGTTATCAACAAATTTTGTTGAAAATAAGAAAAAGTTTTGGAGTGAGATTAACAAATTGAGGAAGCCTAGAGAACAAATGGATTTGTCAGTTAAAAATAAGAGAGGAGAGTTATTAAATGGAGAGTTAGAGGTATTGAGAAGATGGAGGAAATATTTTGAGGAATTGTTAAATGTTGATGAAGATAGGGAAGCTGTGATTTCGTGTATAGGGCAAGGAGGAATAACATCTTGTAGGAGTGAGGAAGAGTCATTTGTGAGTGTGGGGGATGTTCGTGAGGCAGTAGGTAAAATGAAAGGGGGTAAGGCAGCTGGGATTGATGGGATAAAGATAGAAATGTTAAAAGCAGGTGGGGATATAGTTTTGGGTTGGTTGGTGCTATTATTTAATAAATGTATGGAAGAGGGTAAGGTACCTAGGGATTGGCAGAGAGCATGCATAGTTCCTTTGTATAAAGGCAAAGGGGACAAAAGAGAGTGCAAAAATTATAGGGGGATAAGTCTGTTGAGTATATCTGGTAAAGTGTATGGAAGAGTTATTATTGAAAGAATTAAGAGTAAGACGGAGAGTAGGATAGCAGATGAACAAGGAGGCTTTAGGAAAGGTAGGGGGTGCGTGGACCAGGTGTTTACAGTGAAACATATAATTGAACAGTATTTAGATATGGCTAAAAAGGTTTTTGTGGCATTTATGGATTTGGAAAAGGCGTATGACAGGGTGGATAGGGGGGCAATGTGGCAGATGTTGCAGGTGTATGATATAGGAGGTAGGTTACTGAAAGCAGTGAAGAGTTTTTACGAGGATAGTGAGGCTCAAGTTAGAGTATGTAGGAGAGAGGGAGATTATTTCCCAGTAAAAGTAGGCCTTAGACAAGGATGTGTGATATCACCGTGGTTAATATATTTATAGATGGGGTTGTAAGAGAAGTAAATGCGAGGGTCTTGGCAAGAGGCGTGGAGTTAAAAGATAAAGAATCACACATAACGTGGAAGTTGTCACAGTTGCTCTTTGCTGATGACACTGTGCTGTTGGGAGATTCTGAAGAGAAGTTGCAGAGGTTGGTGGATGAATTTGGTAGGGTATGTAAATGAAGAAAATTAAAAGTGAATATAGGAAAGAGTAAGGTTATGAGGATAAAAAGATTAGATGATGAAAGATTGGATATCAGATTGGAGGGAGAGAGTATGGAGGAGGTGAATGTATTCAGATATTTGGGAGTTGACGTGTCAGCGGATGGGTCTATGAAAGATGAGGTGAATCATAGAATTGATGAGGGGAAAAGGGTGAGCGGTGCACTTAGGAGTCTGTGGAGACAAAGAACTTTGTCCTTGGAGGCAAAGAGGGGAATGTATGAGAGTATAGTTTTACCAACGCTCTTTTATGGGTGTGAAGCATGGGTGATAAATGTTGCAGCGAGGAGAAGGCTGGAGGCAGTGGAGATGTCATGTCTGAGGGCAATGTGTGGTGTGAATATAATGCAGAGAATTCGTAGTTTGGAAGTTAGGAGGAGGTGCGGGATTACCAAAACTGTTGTCCAGAGGGCTGAGGAAGGGTTGTTGAGGTGGTTCAGACATGTAGAGAGAATGGAGCGAAACAGAATGACTTCAAGAGTGTATCAGTCTGTAATGGAAGGAAGACGGGGTAGGGGTCGGCCTAGGAAAGGTTGGAGGGAGGGGGTAAAGGAGGTTTTGTGTGCGAGGGGCTTGGACTTCCAGCAGGCATGCGTGAGCGTGTTTGATAGGAGTGAATGGAGACAAATGGCTTTTAATACTTGACGTGCTGTTGGAGTGTGAGCAAAGTAACATTTATGAAGGGGTTCAGGGAAACCGGCAGGCCGGACTTGAGTCCTGGAGATGGGAAGTGCAGTGCCTGCACTCTGAAGGAGGGGTGTTAATGTTGCAGTTTAAAAACTGTAGTGTAAAGCATCCTTCTGGCAAGACAGTGATGGAGTGAATGATGGTGAAAGTTTTTCTTTTTCGGGCCACCCTGCCTTGGTGGGAATCGGCCAGTGTAATAATAATAAAATAAATAAAAAACAGAGAGAAGTTAGACACATTCATAGTTCAGAGAGTGTGTGCCACTGTGGTTACATTAATGTCAGAAAACCCTACAGAGGTGTGGCTGGACCGTGTCAGACCCGTCATGGCTCACAGACAGCAGTTCCAGCTTCTCAAGAACAAGCTAAGAACTTTCAGGTTTGTTCTTTTCTTTGTTGTTGTTATTGTGATTAATGATGGAGAGTTTTGTATAATTCTTTGTTTACAGTTTAGACATTCTCTGAATAAGTCTTTGACTAATGTACCGACTTAGATATCTGGAACACATCTCTTGTTGCTGAAACACAATATGTTATCTAAAATTCATCATATGCACCACAATTAGCTAACATATATTATAGATAAATCTTTCCTTAACATATGCCACAATCGGCAAAATTTCATAACACTGAGATACAGATTACGGATACATTGATATCACCCCATGTGAGGGAAGGTGAGTAATAGTTTATGGGAAAATTGTGGGTTTATCTCAGGTGGTACCACCTCTGCTTCACCTACGACCACCTGCAACACCTCTACAACACATTCATCAATGGGGAGCTTATCTACGAGCTTACCTACGACGTTGATGGTCAAATATATGGAAACAACGTGAGCGTGGGCCAGTCAGGACGTCAGCAAGAGAGCTTTAGTGGTGCTCTCTCACAGGTACGATATATCTTAGTGCTGTAAAACAAATACACACACCAGTATCAGTGGTTACCATACCATGAAAGGTAATGGAGAAGATAATCAGAAGAAGAAGAGTAATAGAGCATTTGGAGGGATGTGGTTTCATGAGCAACAACCTCGGGTTAAGAGACGATAAATTATATCTTGCATATCTAGTGGAGATCTGTGACAGTGACAGATATGAAAGAGAGAGAGAGATTGGTGAACTGTATATGCTAGGGCTGTTAGAAGACTTTTGATACTGTATCTCACAAAAGATTGATTAAAAACTTGAGGAGCAGACAGGAATAACACGGAACGTATTCCATTGGATCAAAGAGTACCTTAGGGAAGGAGACAAAAATTGTTTGCTCGAGATGTCATATATGAGGAAGAGAAGCAAGTGAGCTTCCACAAGGATTGATATGGAGCCACCACTGTCTGTAGGAACTTGTAAATAACATACCAGAAAGAGACTGAATCAGATGTATCTCTGTTTGCTGGTAAGGTAAAACCAGTGTGCAGAATAAAAACAGATAAGGACAAGAAAGATTATAAATAGATTTGGACAAATTTCAAGTTTGGTCAGATGGAATTTAACTCCATCAAATGAAAGATTATGAAAACTGAGGAACGGGCAAAATAATAGGAAGCTGGGTATAGACTCGGGGACAGAGACTGCAACCCCTCTCAAGGACCCAGGAACAAGAATATTGCCTAGCATATTGTCAGAGGCTCTTATCAACCGAATAACATCTACAACCAATGCTCGTGTGGCAAATCTAAAAGTAGTTCTCAGGAATCTCGGGAAAACGGAAGCCATACTCTTTGGCACGAAACATAAACTGAGAAGGGTAAATAATTTTCATGTCCGGTGTAATGGGGAACCCATCACTCAAATTTTGTCAGTAAAATATCTGGGAATCCCCTTTGACTCATGTATGTCAGGAGAACTGATAGGGAACAGTGTAGTAAAGAAAGTGAATGCCAGACTGAAGTTACTATACAGACAAGCACAGTGTCTACCTACTGAGGCTCGCAGGACCCTGTGTTAATGTCATATGGACTACGCTTGCTCTTCTTGGTACTCTGCCTTGACAAAAAAACTGAAAGATAGACTGCAAATCACCCAGAACAAAATCGTAAGATTCATCCTGGGGCTGGGACCAAGAGAACATGTAGGCCAGGATGAATTACAGCAGTTGGATATGCTGAATGTTGAAGACAGAGTAAAACAACTGAAGCTAAATCATGTTTATAAAATTGCTCACAAACAATGTCCAGAATATCTTGCTGTCAATTTTGTCAAGGTTGGGAACCAAAGCAATCATAGTACTAGTGGGAGAGAACACAACTTTGTGGTAGCCACAGTTAGTGGCCAGGCTTTAAACACCTTTTATTGTAGAGCAATAAAGGAATGGAAGAGACTGCCTGCACATGTCAAAGCCAGTCATAGCATGAAGCAGTTCAAGAAGAGTGCCAAAGGTACCTAATGAATGTAGCGACAGAGCAGTTCAAGAAGAGTGCCAAAGGTACCTAATGAATGTAGCGACAGAGCAGTTCAAGAAGAGTGCCAAAATGTACCTAATGAATGTAGCGACAGAGCAGTTCAAGAAGAGTGCCAAAGGTACCTAATGAATGTAGCGACAGAGCAGTTCAAGAAGAGTGCCAAAATGTACCTAATGAATGTAGCGACAGAGCAGTTCAAGAAGAGTGCCAAAAGGTACCTAATGAATGTAGCGACAGAGCAGTTCAAGAAGAGTGCCAAAAGGTACCTAATGAATGTAGCGACAGAGCAGTTCAAGAAGTGCCAAAAGGTACCTAATGAATGTAGCGACAGAGCAGTTCAAGAAGAGTGCCAAAAGGTACCTAATGAATGTAGCGACAGAGCAGTTCAAGAAGTGCCAAAAGGTACCTAATGAATGTAGCGACAGAGCAGTTCAAGAAGAGTGCCAAAAGGTACCTAATGAATGTAGCGACAGAGCAGTTCAAGAAGAGTGCCAAAAGGTACCTAATGAATGTAGCGACAGAGCAGTTCAAGAAGAGTGCCAAAAGGTACCTAATGAATGTAGCGACAGAGCAGTTCAAGAAGAGTGCCAAAAGGTACCTAATGAATGTAGCGACAGAGCAGTTCAAGAAGAGTGCCAAAAGGTACCTAATGAATGTAGCGACAGAGCAGTTCAAGAAGAGTGCCAAAAGGTACCTAATGAATGTAGCGACAGAGCAGTTCAAGAAGAGTGCCAAAAGGTACCTAATAAATGTAGCGACAGAGCAGTTCAAGAAGAGTGCCAAAAGGTACCTAATGAATGTAGCGACAGAGCAGTTCAAGAAGTGCCAAAAGGTACCTAATGAATGTAGCGACAGAGAAGTTCAAGAAGAGTGCCAAAAGGTACCTAATGAATGTAGCGACAGAGCAGTTCAAGAAGTGCCAAAAGGTACCTAATGAATGTAGCGACAGAGCAGTTCAAGAAGTGCCAAAAGGTACCTAATGAATGTAGCGACAGAGCAGTTCAAGAAGTGCCAAAAGGTACCTAATGAATGTAGCGACAGAGCAGTTCAAGAAGTGCCAAAAGGTACCTAATGAATGTAGCGACAGAGCAGTTCAAGAAGAGTGCCAAAAGGTACCTAATGAATGTAGCGACAGAGCAGTTCAAGAAGAGTGCCAAAAGGTACCTAATGAATGTAGCGACAGAGCAGTTCAAGAAGTGCCAAAAGGTACCTAATGAATGTAGCGACAGAGCAGTTCAAGAAAAGTGCCAAAAGGTACCTAATGAATGTAGCGACAGAGCAGTTCAAGAAGAGTGCCAAAAGGTACCTAATGAATGTAGCGACAGAAAGGGAGGACAATCATTTTTATTGTTTTTTAGCTAACACACATGTAAACATTAATAACTCACTTTACCAAGGCAGGGTGGCCCACCAAGGCAGGGTGGCCCACCAAGGCAGGGTGGCCCACCAAGGCAGGGTGGCCCACCAAGGCAGGGTGGCCCACCAAGGCAGGGTGGCCCACCAAGGCAGGGTGGCCCACCAAGGCAGGGTTGCCCACCAAGGCAGGGTGGCCCACCAAGGCAGGGTTGCCCACCAAGGCAGGGTGGCCCACCAAGGCAGGGTGGCCCACCAAGGCAGGGTGGCCCACCAAGGCAGGGTGGCCCACCAAGGCAGGGTGGCCCACCAAGGCAGGGTGGCCCACCAAGGCAGGGTGGCCCACCAAGGCAGGGTGGCCCACCAAGGCAGGGTTGCCCACCAAGGCAGGGTGGCCCACCAAGGCAGGGTGGCCCACCAAGGCAGGGTGGCCCACCAAGGCAGGGTTGCCCACCAAGGCAGGGTGGCCCACCAAGGCAGGGTTGCCCACCAAGGCAGGGTGGCCCACCAAGGCAGGGTGGCCCACCAAGGCAGGGTGGCCCACCAAGGCAGGGTGGCCCACCAAGGCAGGGTGGCCCACCAAGGGAGGGTGGCCCACCAAGGCAGGGTGGCCCACCAAGGCAGGGTGACCCTCCAGGGCAGGGTGGCCCACCAATGCAGGGTGGCCCACCAAGGCAGGGTGGCCCACCAAGGCAGAGTGGCCCACCAAGGCAGGGTGGCCCACCAAGGCAGGGTGGCCCACCAAGGCAGGGTGGCCCACCAAGGCAGGGTGGCCCACCAAGGCAGGGTGGCCCACCAAGGCAGGGTGGCCCACCAAGGCAGGGTGGCCCACCAAGGCAGGGTGGCCCACCAAGGCAGAGTGGCCCACCAAGGCCTGGTGGCCCACCAAGGCAGAGTGGCCCACCAAGGCAGAGTGGCCCACCAAGGCAGGGTGGCCCACCAAGGCAGGGTGGCCCACCAAGGCAGAGTGGCCCACCAAGGCAGGGTGGCCCACCAAGGCAGAGTGGCCCACCAAGGCAGAGTGGCCCACCAAGGCAGGGTGGCCCACCAAGGCAGGGTGGCCCACCAAGGCAGAGTGGCCCACCAAGGCAAGGTGGCCCACCAAGGCAGAGTGGCCCACCAAGGCAGGGTGGCCCGAAAAAGAGAAACTTTCATCATCATCATTCTGTGTTGCCAGAGGCGTGCTTACACTACACTTATAAAACCGCAATATTAACACCCCTCCTTCAGAGTGCTGGCATTATACTTCTCATCTAATCTTCTCATCTCTTCTCATCTCTCCTACTCTCTCTTTACCTTCCCTTCTTGCTGATGGACCCTCCTTTAATCCTGACTCTCTCACTGACTTCTTGACAACGACTGATTTACTCCACAAACTCTGATGATGATACCTTTCGCACTCCCCTCAGTCCTTTCTACCTTAATCTCTTGCTACCCTCTACCCTCTCACCATCCACTGCCCCGCTGTTCTCCGTAACCTATTACTCATCCATCTCCCTTTTGCCACCTGATACCCTCGCTTCCTTCCTGCCCTGCAGCGCTGTATAGCCCTTGTGGTTTAGCGCTTCTTTTTGATTATAATAATCTCCAGGAATCAAGCCCGGCCTGCCGTTTTCCCAGAATCCCTTAGTAAATGTTACCTTGCTTACACTCCAATAGTATGTCAAGTCCTGAAAACCATTTGTCTCCATTTGCTCCTATCTAACATGCTCACGCATGCCTGCTGGAAGTCCAAGCCCCTCGCACATAAAACCTCCTTTACCTTCTCCCTCCATCCTTTCCTAGGCCGACCCCAACCACCACCTTCCCTTCACTACAGATTTATACACTCTCGATGCCATTCTATTTCCTTCCATCCTTTCTACATGTCCAAACCATCTCAACAACCCCTCCTCAGCCCTCTGGATAATAGTTTTGGTAATCCCACGGCTCCTAATCTCCAAACTACGAATTCTCTGCATTATGTTCACACCACACATTGCCCTTAGACATGACATCTCCACTGCCTCCAGCCTTCTCCTTGTTGGAATATTCACAGCCCATGCCTCACACCCATATATGAGTGTTGATATAATTATACTCTCATATATCCCCTCTTTGCTCTCACGGATAAAGTTTTGTCTCCACAGACGCCTCAGTGCACTACTCACCCTTTCCCCCCTCGTCAATTCTATAATTTACCTCATCTTTCATCGACCCATCTGCTGAAACGTCCACTGCCAAATATCTGAATACATTCACCTCCTCCATACTCTCACCCTCCAATCTGATATCCAATCTTTCATTACCTAATGTTTTTGTTATCCTTATCACCTTACTTTTTCCTATATTCACTTTAATTTCCTTTTATTACATACCCTACCAAATTCATCAACCAACCACTGCAACTTCTCTTCAGAATACCCCAAAAGCAGTGTCATCAGCAAAAAGCAACTGTGATAACTCCCACTTTGTGTTAATACGTTATCCTTTAACCCCACACCTCTTGCCAACACCCGACCATTCAATTTTATTACAACTCCATTTATAAATATATTGAACAACCATGGTGACATCACACATCCCTGTCTAAGGCCTACTTTTACTGGGAAATAATCTTCCTCTCGCCTACGTACTCTAACCTGAACCTCACTATCCTCGTACAGACTCTTCACTGCTTTCAATAACCCACCTTCTATTCCGTACATTTGCAGCATCTTCCACATTGCCCCCTATCCACCCTATCATATGCGTTTTCCAAATCCTTAAATGCCACAAAAACCTCTGTACCCTTATCTAAATACTGTTACTTGTATGTTTCACTGCAAACACTTGGTCTACACACCCTCTACCCTTCCTAAAGCCTCCTTGTTCATCTGCTATCCTGCTCTCCGTCTTACTCTTAATTCTTTCAATAGCTCTACCATACACTTTACCAGGTATACTCAACAGACTTATTCCCCTATAATTTTTACATTTTCTGTTGTCCCCTTTGCCTTTATACAAAGGAACTATGCATACTTTCTGCCAATTCCTAGGTACCTTACCATCTTCCATACATTTATTAAATAAAAGCACCAACCACTCCAAAACTGTATCCCCACCTGCTTTTAACATTTCTCTGTCCCATCAATCCTAGCAGCTTTACCCCCTTTCATTCTACTCACTGCCTCACGAACTTCCCCCACACTCACAACCGGTTCTTCCTCACTCCTTTTTATAAGATGTTATTCCTCCTTGCCCTATACACGAAATCACAGCTTCCCTATCTTCATCAACATTTAACTATTTCTCAAAATATTCCCTCCATTTTCCCGATACCTCCAACTCTCCATTTAATAACTCTCCTCTCCTATTTTTATATAAATCCTTTCTTTCTCTAGGCTTTCTCAACTTATTAATCTGACTCCAAAACCTTTTCTTATTTTCAACAAAATATGTGATAACATATCACCCACTCTCTCGTTTGCTCTTTTTACATTGCTTCACCACTCTCTTAAGGAAGAGTTGATGCCAGTTATTACAGAGTCGATAAAGAAAATTTACGCAACATAAGGAGAATCCAATACCCGGTTGTTAAGTCCTTACCACGATACCGTGAAACAACACAAAAATGTAATCAATACTCACAAAATACTTGTACCTCAACCTTAATAACAAAGGTAATTGTGTTATTACAGCTTTTGAAAAAGCGAGTGACACTTGCAAACATTGTAGCCAATCGTACATAGCAAAAATTTGTTGAAAATGAAAGCGGGTTCAGCAGTTTTACAGAAATTTTAGAATTATATGCATAATTTTTACAGGGAAAACAACTTTCATTTTATACAGTAAAATATATTTAAGTGTACAAAATCTTTAAGTCAGATGTTATTGTATCACGACCCAATTTCAACATTTCAGAAGCTCAGTGGAAACCTGCATCTGACTGAATATAAGTGGCCTGACTTAGGTTATGTGATCAGTCTTCATGCATAAGTTTAATTTTATGAACACATTTTTAAGATGCTTAAGAGGGTCTCAGTACGAGATCGAAATGAAGAATATTAATTTTATTATATGTTATATTGCCTTCATGTGAACTCGTTTGTGCCAGTGACCAGTTAATAAACTTGTGGAAATTTAGCACGATGTTCCTTTTCTTACCTTTTTCAGGTTAACATGTGGGACTCTGTACTGAGTATGGAGATGATAGCGGACATGGCCGCCTGTGAGTACGATCCTCAGGGTAACTACATATCCTGGGAGGGAGGATGGGACCTTCACAATATTACGGAGTATCAAGCTTCTCTCGAGTACTTTTGCGAACAAATCACAGACATTGTATACTTTGGGTTCCCCAAACTGTCAAAACCTCAGGCGTTTTACATTTGTGAGGCTCTGGGCTCTCACCTGCCTCTTCCGACGACCATAAATGAGGTTAACTTCTGGTACAATCTCTCCTATCGTGTTTGGCCTGATCAGCTAGACTTATTTATGTGCAGTGGATCCTTCTGGACTCCAATCACTGACGTTATGCACGATGGTATATGGGTCATCCACTATGACAACACCATTGCCTCATCTGTAGCCTGGAAGGTTGGGGAACCTAATGGCTTGTTCTACGAGAACTGCGCCATCATTGAACAATCCGGCATTGCAGACACTGACTGCGCCACGGACGAAAGGTGCGCAATATGTGAATTCCGCGAGCTACAAATCTTCTCCTTTCTGGGAACATGCGAGTTAGAAGACCGCAATGTCCACTACAGTGCCTTCCAAGAGGATCTGGGAGATCTATATTTTAAAGGATATGGAGAGTACCACATCCGGAAGGTGGATGACGACTGGTTGTGGATCAACGTAGTGACAAACAAGACACTAGCTAGGCTAGACCCCGACGCGCCTTTCGGCATGCCCATGGGGCGTCGTGTCTGGTATCTTGAGACAACAGTTTGTGACCAACGAGAAGGCTCACGGACTCTCGTTCTCACGCCTTGTGGGGCTAACAGTTATACCTGTGATGATGCGACATGCATAGCCCATGAGAACCGTTGTGACCACAAGTACGACTGTCTCGATCACAGCGATGAGGTTGGCTGTGAGCTCATCAGGTTCCCGGAAGATTACAACAAGGATCTGCCGCCAGAAATGAGTGATAAAGAAGGCAGCGCGAACTTGCCATTAACTTTGAACATTAGTATCGAGTTCACCAACATCTACACCATGCAGATGGTGATGCAGGTGTCTTATAAGATTCAGATGATTTGGTTCGATAATCGACTCGTTTATTGTAACCTGAAGGCTAACCACAGACTCAATAAGGTGAACTACACAAACATGATGAGCCTCTGGTTACCCACCGTTGGGTTCATCAACACAGAGGGGCACCAACGTACGACGGTCGACGAAGAATCTTCACTGTACGTGCGGAGGTTGCAGCCAGCCAGGTTGAGGGATAACAGCTTCTCCCGCGAGAGTAAGACACTCGCTTCTATTGTTTACATTTCACGCTCATGCTAGTGTAATTAATTTCGTTCGTGAATACTAGAGTATGTACGTAGGTGTGTACGTGTGAGCGTATATGTATGCGTGTGCGCAAATATGCTGGTACTTACATTTGTGTATGTATGTACGGAAGTATGCTTGTGTGTACATAAGCGTGTGCATATATACTACTGATGTATGCGTTTAGATGCATATGCATACATGTTTGTGCTTACCATTGCATATGCATACGCATGCGTATATAATAAATATTTTTATTCATGTACCTATGCATATGTGTAAATATGCGTACGCACAGACAACACAAATTTGAGTAAAAGGACACAAGTGCGACTAATGCGACGTTTTATTGTAGGAAAGTTTCGCTCTCCAGGAGCTTTGTTAAGCCAACATTACCAGCATTATTGCAACACAAAATTAGCCAGACACCTAGGCTCTTCAGAGTAATATACCAACTCTTCCAATTTGCTTGAAAAAAAAAAACGCGAAACAAATGAAACTTGTCAGGTGCTGCCATAGACTGTCATGGCTCAAGGAACACGGGAACTATGGTGCCCAGGGCCACTGATCTCTCTCTATTACCACAATTTACAGAACATCATTATTAAAATAATTAACCTTAATTAGGTATCCTCGCATAGGAACCTTATTGTGATTACCTGAATTATATTTTAACCTCAAGGATTTTATTTATTACTTGAGAACGCCTCGATCGTATATAAATTTTGAATACTGGTGTACTGTAACAAGGCGAAGAGGCTCTTGACTTTGTAAATGGTCCAAGCCGGACCATTTACAATTTTCCAAGTGCGGAATATTTTTGTATTGTTCCAGTCACGGTATTGTGCCTTTTTGGTCTTTTCAAGGCATTAGATCTTTCGTCTTCTTCCTCGGATCAAATATAAATACTCCCACCCCTTTCCCTCTTTACATTCGGCCTCCTTATTTGAGGATATTTTCCCGCTTAGTAAATTTCAACACCTAGACAAAGAGAAGAGGGATTGTCCGTCCACCTTCACTGTGAGCCTCAGTGGTGGTGCTGATTGCTATGAGAACTGGATTATCTGGGAACGTGCTGGTCCTCCCTTCAGGGACCTGGTGGCCGGCCTCGCCCCTCCTTGAATGATGGAAGTGTTCCCATAGGCCGCCTCTACCTGGAGTCTACCTGGAGGTTATTCTGGGGATCAACGCCCCCGCGGCCCGGTCCACGACCAGGCCTCCCGGTGGATCAGGGCCTGATCAACCAGGCTGTTACTGCTGGCTGCACGTAGCCCAACGTACGAACCCCAGCCCGGCTGATCCGGCATTGACTTTAGGTATCTGTCCAGCTCCCTCTTGAAGGCAGCCAGGGGCCTATTGGTAATTCCCCTTATGCTTGGTGGGAAGCTGTTGAACAGTCTTGGGCTCCGGACACTTATGGTGTTTTCTCTTAGTGTACCAATGGCGACCCTACTTTTAATTGGGGGTATTTTGCATCGCCTGCCCAGTCTTTTACTTTCGTAGGGAGTGATTTCTGTGTGCAGATTCGGGACCATTCCTTCTAGGATTTTCCAAGTGTAGATTATGATATATCTCTCTCTCTCCTGCGTTCCAACGAGTACAAGTCAAGTGCTTCCAAGCGTTCCCAGTAGTTAAGGTGCTTGACAGAACTTATACGTGCAATAAAGGTTCTCTGTACACTCTCTAGATCTGCAATTTCACCTGCTTTGAACGGAGATGTTAATGTACAGCAGTATTCCAGCCTAGAGAGGACAAGTGATTTGAAAATTATCATCATTGGCTTGGCATCTCTTGTTTTGAACGTTATCATTATCCATCCTATTATTTTCTTTGCACTTGTGATCGTGGCACTGTTGTGATCCTTGAAAGTGAGATCCTCAGACATTACTACTCCCGGATCCCTTACATTATTTTTCTGCTCCATTGTATGGCCAGAGTTTGTAGTATACTCTGTTCTAGTTATTATCTCCTCCAGTTTTCCATAACGGAGTAGATGGAATTTATCCTCATTGAACATCATATTGTTTACCGTTGCCCACTGGAAAACTTTGTTTATATCTTCTTGGAGGTTAACCGCGTCCTTAATAGATGACAGTCTCATGCAGATCCTAGCATAGTCTGCAAAGGATGATACGGTGCTGTGGATTACTTCTGTGTCTGATATGAGGATGAGGAACTGGATGGGGCGAGTACTGTGCCTTGTGGAACAGAGCTCTTCATTATGGCAGCCTCCGATTTAACTCTATTGACCACTACTACTTGTGTTCGATTGGTTAGGAAGTTGAAGATCCACGTCCTCACTTTGCCAGTTATTCCTTTAGCACGTATTTTGTGCGCTATTACACCATGATCGCACTTGTCAAACGCTTTTGCAAAGTCTGTGTATATTACATCTGCATTCTGTTTTTCTTCCAGTGCATCCAAGGCCATATCATAGTGATCCAGTAGTTGTGAGAGGCAGGAACCGATGTCCTGGATTGTGCAGTTTTTGGGAATCCAGGTGGTTTGCAATCATGCTTCTTAGCACTCTTTCAAAGATTTTTATGATGTGGGACGTTAGAGCCACCTTTATGGAGTGAGGCTATATCCGTTGTTTTAAGTGACTGTGGAATTTCACCCATGTCTAAGCTCCTTCTCCATAGTATACTTAGGGCACGTGAGAGGGTTTTCTTTCGGTTCTTAATGAACACAGAGTTTCACGAGCCTGGGCCTGGGGCTGAGTGCATGGGCATGTTGTCAATGCCTTTTTCAAAGTCTATCGGAGTTAGGGTAATGTCGAAAATCTGGCGTACATTGATGGGATTTGGAGGCTCATTCATGAAGAAATCATTTGGATTGTCGATCCTCAGACTGATTAATGGCTCACTAAACACAGAGTCGTACTGGGATTTCAGTATTTCACTCATTTCCTTGTTGTCATCTGTGTAAGTCCCATCTTTTCTGAGTAAGGGCCTGATACTGGATGTGGTATTTGCCTTGTTTTTGGCATATGAAAAGAAATATTTCGAATTTCTTTCAATTTCACTAGCTTTAAGCTCCTCCTGTCTCTTCTGGTTCCTGTAAGAGTCCTTTAAGTTCGATAATTTCCACTTCCCTGGTCAGCGCTTCCTTCCGTGTATCAGTGTATCAGATATTCTAGCGTTCCTGAGGAGCTCGGTGATTCTTTGTCGTCTTCTGTAGAGGGAGCGTTTTTCTCTCTCCAGTTTAGTTCTGCTCTTCTTCTTTCTTAGGGGAATATGCAAAGAACATGCTTCAGCTGCCAGGAAGCTGACCCTTTCAAGGCACTGGTTTGGATGCATGTTATTTAAGATATCTTCCCAACATGTTTCATTTAAGACATATTTACCTGGTCCCAGTTGATGTTCTTGTTGTTTAAATTGTATTTTGTGAAGACACCTTCACAGTTACATGCATTCTGCTGATCAGGACCCCTATGCATGTAAGTCTGGACTTCGATTAGATTGTGTTTGGAATTAGCTGTTTTTGATATTGTCTCTTATCAGGTCCTCATTATTTGTGTAGATAAGATAGTGTGTTTTCTAGTCTAGTTGGTTCCACTATCTGCTGGCTTAAGGTGTGTTTCTCGCAGAGACTTAGTAGCTCATGTGTGTGTGACCTTTCATCTGCGCTACCTCCGGGGATTGTTTCAGCTATAACATTATTTGCTACATTCTTCCATTTTGTATGCCTTAGGTTGAAATACAGAGCAGCAAGATGTTTGGGGATGGAGCCGGAAGGTTTTCCAGACAGTAATAAATTTTCAGTACCTGTTCCTTGAACTGTTGGGAGATTGCATCTGGTGGCTTATATACAACCACAATGACTAGGTTTTGGTTCTCGATCTTTATTGATAGAACTTCAACTACATCATTTGTGGTGTTCAGCAACTCCATGCAGATGAGCGACTCTTTGACATACAGGTCAACCCCCCCTTGTTGCCTGTTCTTTCTGTCGCATCTTAAAAGGTTGTATCCACTTATTCATATTTCACTGTCAAAGTGATCTTTTGTGTGAGTCTCTGTGAAGGCTGCAAACATTGCATTAGACTCCTCTAGAAGCCCACTGATAAAAGGTATTTTGTTGTTGATGGATGGCTTAAAGCCCTGTATATTAGCAAATATAAACGAGGTTGTATTCTGTTTTTGTTGGGGGGATTTTGTTATTGGCATCAGTAGTTGTAGTTCTGGAGGGCCATGGGTGGCCACTGGCTGTGCCTCCAGTCCAACAAGGTTCAAGGTGGTGAACTATTTATATTTCCTTCCATTTTCTTTTTGCATTTCCTGCCACTAAAAATCACCAGGAGTTGGGTTGTCGTAGCTACTATTGTTTGTCTCGTGGGGTCTGTGCCTCCTGGTCCCTTTAAGATGGTATGTAGGGCAGTCGATGTTGTAACACTGTTTCTGGAGGACCGAGGAGTGACACATTTTTGGGTGAAAAAGTACAGGAAGAAGAACGACACACTCCTTTAAACAGGAAGTCACTACATTTTTTGGGATGCTCAAAGTTGCATGTCCCATTTTTTCCCTGATATTCCATGCTTACAGATGCCCCAAACATAGTATTTGCACAATTTCACTTTTGGTTGGATAGAATTGTTGGGAGGTGTGCTGTCAATTTCTGTAGTTTCTGGGACTGCACTATAATCCTCAGTATCCACGCCAGGGCCACCCTGTCCTGGATTCCATCTACTTTCCTCAGTAGAAGAAGTAGGAGACTCCTCCCCTACATCTGTAATGTGGGCTATGGTCTTGTGCAATGATGGTTGTATATTTAAGGTTTTAGTGGAGACTGTGGTAGGGTCCCTAGTAGAGTCTGGACTGGCAGTAAAGGTGGGGGCTGAGACTGAATCAGCACTGGGGCTGGGGGCTGAGACTGAATCAGCACTGGGGCTGGGGGCTGAGACTGAATCAGCACTGGGGCTGGGGGCTGAGACTGAATCAGCACTGGGGCTGGGGGCTGAGTTTGTGTAAGAGATGGTTAGCCAGCCTTCTCTTCGAGTGATGTCATAGGCTCACTAGCACCTTGAGTACTTTTGAGTCCGGCCTACCAGCTCAGTTTTGAATTAGACGCCAAGGAGATTAGATACGCTGCTAGCAGGCTAGATACTCTGCTAGCAGGCTAGATACTCTGCTAGGAGACTAGATATTCTGCTAGCAGGCAAGATATTCTGCTAGCAGGCAAGATACTCTGCTAGCAGGCAAGATACTCTGCTAGCAGGCTAGATACTCTGCCAGCAGGCAAGATACTCTGCCAGCAGGCAAGATACTCTGCCAGCAGGCTAGATACTCTGCCAGCAGGCTAGATACTCTGCGAGCAGGCTCCCCGGTCATGCCGAAAATAAACGTCTACAACATAGGCAATGGTTCTTCATTTACCCAGATTACTCAACACTTAACAAGTGGTTACAGCGATGTGGACACCCTAGATGAATTAGTGATATCCTGTCGGAAAATTAGGTGCGAGATCTATTATCCCCCCATGTGTGTTCATGATGCTACGTGGCCTGCCACCTCATTACATGATGCTACGTGGCCTGGCAGCTCACTACATGATGCTACAGGGCCTGGCACCTCACTAAATGATGCTACGTGGCCTGGCACCTCGCTACATGATGCTACGAGGCCTGGCACCTCACTACATGATGCTACGAAGCCTGGCACCTCACTACATGATGCTACGTGGCGTGGCACCTCACTACATGATGCTACGTGGCCTGCCACCTCACTACATGATGTTACGTGGCCTGGCAGCTCACTACATGATGCTACAGGGCCTGGCACCTCACTACATGATGCTACGAGGCCTGGCACCTCACTAAATGATGCTATGTGGCCTGGCACCTTGCTACATGATGCTACGAGGCCTGGCACCTCACTACATGATGCTACGAAGCCTGGCACCTCACTAGATGATGCTACGTGGCGTGGCACCTCACTACATGATGCTATAAGGCCTGGCACCTCACTACATGATGCTATGAGGCCTGGCACCTCACTACATGATGCTATGAGGCTTGGCACCTCACTACATGATGCTATGAGGCCTGGCACTACACTACATGATGCTACAAGGCCTGGCACCTCACTACATGATGCTAAGAGGCCTGGCACCTCATTACATGATTCTACGTGGCCTGGCACCTCACTACATGATGCTACGTGGCCTGGCACCTCACTACATGATGCTATGTAGCCTGACACCTCGCTACATGGTGCTACGAGGCCTGACACCTCGCTACACGATGCTACGAGGCCTGGCACCTCACTACATGATGCTACTTGGCCTGACACTTCGCTACATGATGCTACGAGGCCTGGCACCTCACTACATGATGCTACGAGGCCTGGCACCTCGCTACATGATGCTACGAGACCTGGCACCTCACTACATGATACTACGTGGCCTGACACCTAGCTACATGATGCTACGAGGCCTGGCACCTCACTACATGATGCTACGAGGCCTGGCACCTCGCTACATGATGCTACGAGACCTGGCACCTCACTACATGATGCTACGAGGCCTGGCACCTCACTACATGATGCTACGAGGCCTGGCACCTCACTACATGATGCTACGAGGCCTGGCACCTCACTACATGATGCTACGAGGCCTGGCACCTCACTACATGATGCTACGAGGCCTGGCATATCACTACATGATGCTACGAGACTTGGCACATCACTACATTACGCTACTAGGCCTGGCACCTCAATACATGATGCTACGAGGCCTGGCACCTCAATACATGATGCTACTAGGCCTGGCACCTCAATACATGATGCTACGATGCCTGACACCTCGCTACATGATGCTACGTAGCCTGACACCTCTTTACATGATGCTACGAGGCCTGACACCTCTTTACATGATGCTACGAGGCCTGACACCTCTTTACATGATGCTACGAGGCCTGACACCTCGCTACATGATGCTACGAGGCCTGACACCTCGCTACATGATGCTACGTAGCCTGACACCTCGCTACATGATGCTACGAAGCATGACACCTCCCTACATGATGCTACGAGGCCTGACATCTCACTACATGATGCTACGTAGCCTGACACCTCGCTACATGATGCTACGAGGCCTGACACCTCGCTACATGATGCTACGAGGCCTGACACCTCGCTACATGATGCTACGAGGCCTGGCACCTCAGTACATGATGCTACGAGGCATGGCACCTCACTACATGATTCTACGTGGCCTGGCACCTCACTACATGATGCTACGAGGCCTGGCAAACTACATGATACTACGTGACCTGGCACCTCGCTGCATGATGCTACGTAGCCTGACACCTCGCTACATGATGCTACGTAGCCTGACACCTCGCTACATGATGCTACGAGGCCTGACACCTCGCTACATGATGCTACGTAGCCTGACACCTCGCTACATGATGCTACGAGGCCTGACACCTCGCTACATGATGCTACGAGGCCTGGCACCTCACTACATGATGCTACTTGGCCTGACACCTCGCTACATGATGCTACGAGGCCTGGCACTTCACTTCATGATGCTACGAGGCCTGGCACCTCGCTACATTATGCTACGAGGCCTGGCACCTCACTAGATGATGCTACGAGGCCTGACACCTAGCTACATGATGCTACGAGGCCTGGCAACTCACTACATGATGCTACGAGGCCTGGCACCTCGCTACATGATGCTACGAGGCCTGGCACCTCACTACATAATGCTACGAGGCCTGGCACCTCACTACGTGATGCTACGAGGCCTGGCACCTCACTACATTATGCTACTAGGCCTGGCACCTCAATACATGATGCTACGAGGCCTGGCACCTCAATACATGATGCTACTAGGCCTGGCACCTCAATACATGATGCTACGAGGCGTGGCACCTCAATACATGATGCTACGAGGCCTGACACCTCGCTACATGATGCTACGTAGCCTGACACCTCGCTACATGATGCTACGTAGCCTGACACCTCGCTACATGATGCTACGTAGCCTGACACCTCGCTACATGATGCTACGAGGCCTGACACCTCGCTACATGATGCTACGTAGCCTGACACCTCGCTACATGATGCTACGTAGCCTGACACCTCGCTACATGTTACGTGGCCTGACACCTCGCTACACGATGCTACGTGGCCTGGCACCTCACTACATGATGCTATGTAGGCTGACACCTCGCTACATGATGCTACGAGGCCTGACACCTCGCTACACGATGCTACGAGGCCTGGCACCTCACTACATGATACTACTTGGCCTGACACCTCGCTACATGATGCTACGTAGCCTGACACCTCATTACATGATGCTACGTAACCTGACACCTCGCTACATGATGCTACGAGGCCTGACACCTCGCTACATGATGCTACGAGGCCTGACACCTCGCTACATGATGCTACGAGGCCTGACACCTCGCTACATGATGCTACGAGGCCTGACACCTCGCTACATGATGCTACGAGGCCTGACACCTCGCTACATGATTCTACGAGACCTGACACCTCGCTACATGATGCTACGTAGCCTGACACCTCACTACATGATGCTACGAGGCCTGACACCTCCCTACATGATGCTACGAGGCCTGACACCTCGCTACATGATGCTACGAGGCCTGACACCTCACTACATGATGCTACGTAGCCTGGCACCTCGCTACATGACGCTACGTAGCCTGGCACCTCACTACATGATGCTACGAGGCCTGACACCTCGCTACATGATGCTACGTAGCCTGACACCTCGCTACATGATGCTACGAAGCCTGAAACCTCCCTACATGATGCTACGTAGCCTGACACCTCGCTACATGATGCTACGTAGCCTGACACCTCACTACATGATGCTACGAAGCCTGGCACCTCACTAGATGATGCTACGTGGCCTGGCACCTCACTACATGAAGCTACGAGGCCTGGCACCTCGCTACATGATGCTACGAGGCCTGGCACCTCACTACATGATGCTACGAGGCCTGGCACCTCACTACGTGATGCTACGAGGCCTGGCACCTCACTACATTATGCTACTAGGCCTGGCACCTCAATACATGATGCTACGAGGCCTGGCACCTCAATACATGATGCTACTAGGCCTGGCACCTCAATACATGATGCTACGAGGCGTGGCACCTCAATACATGATGCTACGAGGCCTGACACCTCGCTACATGATGCTACGTAGCCTGACACCTCGCTACATGATGCTACGTAGCCTGACACCTCGCTACATGATGCTACGAGGCCTGACACCTCGCTACATGATGCTACGAGGCCTGACACCTCGCTACATGATGCTACGTAGCCTGACACCTCGCTACATGATGCTACGTAGCCTGACACCTCGCTACATGATGTTAGGTGGCCTGACACCTCGCTACACGATGCTACGTGGCCTGGCACCTCACTACATGATGCTATGTAGCCTGACACCTCGCTACATGATGCTACGAGGCCTGACACCTCGCTACACGATGCTACGAGGCCTGGCACCTCACTACATGATGCTACTTGGCCTGACACCTCGCTACATGATGCTACGTAGCCTGACACCTAGCTACATGATGCTACGAAGCCTGACACCTCCCTACATGATGCCACGAGGCCTGATATCTCACTACATGATGCTACGTAGCCTGACACCTCGCTACATGATGCTACGAGGCCTGACACCTCGCTACATGATGCTACGAGGCCTGACACCTCGCTACATGATGCTACGAGGCCTGACACCTCGCTACATGATGCTACGAGGCCTGACACCTCGCTACATGATGCTACGTAGCCTGACACCTCGCTACATGATGCTACGAGGCCTGACACCTCCCTACATGATGCTACGAGGCCTGACACCTCGCTACATGATGCTACGAGGCCTGACACCTCACTACATGATGCTACGTAGCCTGACACCTCACTACATGATGCTACGTAGCCTGGCACCTCACTACATGATGCTACGTAGCCTGACACCTCGCTACATGATGCTACGTAGCCTGACACCTCGCTACATGATGCTACGAAGCCTGAAACCTCCCTACATGATGCTACGTAGCCTGACACCTCGCTACATGATGCTACGTAGCCTGACACCTCGCTACATGATGCTACGTAGCCTGACATCTCACTACATGATGCTACGAGGCCTGACATCTCACTACATGATGCTACGAGGCCTGACACCTCGCTACATGATGCTACGAGGCCTGACACCTCGCTACATAATGCTACGTAGCCTGACACCTCGCTACATGATGCTACGAGGCCTGACACCTCGCTACATGATGCTACTAGGCCTGGCACCTCACTACATGATGCTACGAGGCCTGACACCTCGCTACATGATGCTACGTAGCCTGACACCTCGCTACATGATGCTACGTAGCCTGGCACCTCGCTACATGATGCTACGAGGCCTGACACCTCGCTACATGATGCTACGAGGCCTGACACCTCGCTACATGATGCTACGAGGCCTGGCACCTCACTACATGATGCTACGAGGCCTGGCACCTCGCTGCATGATGCTACGTGGCCTGACACCTCGCAACATGATGCTGCGAGGCCTGACACCTCGCTACATGATGCTACGTGGCCTGACACCTCGCTACATGATGCTACGTGGCCTAACACCTCGCTACATGATGCTACGAGGCCTGACACCTCACTACATGATGCTACGAGGCCTGACACCTCGCTACATGATGCTACGAGGCCTGGCACCTCACTACATGATGCTACGAGGCCTGACACCTCGCTACATGATGCTACGAGGCCTGGCACCTCACTACATGATGCTACGTGGCCTAACACCTCGCTACATGATGCTACGAGGCCTGGCACCTCGCTACATGATGCTACGTGGCCTGACACCTCGCAACATGATGCTACGAGGCCTGGCACCTCAGTACATGATGCTACGTGGCCTGGCACCTCACTACATAATACTACGAGGCCTGACACCTCACTACATGATGCTACGTGGCCTGACACCTCGCAACATGATGCTACGTGGCCTAACACCTCGCTACATGATGCTACGAGGCCTGGCACCTCGCTACATGATGCTACGTGGCCTGACACCTCACTACACGATGCTACGAGGCCTGACACCTCGCTACATGATGCTACGTGTCCTGGCATCTCACTACATGATGCTACGTGGCCTGACACCTCGCTACATAATGCTATGAGGCCTGACACCTCGCTACATGATGCTACGTAGCCTGACACCTCACTACATGATGTTACGTAGCCTGACACCTCACTACATGATGCTACGTGGCCTGACACCGCGCAACATGATGTTATGTGTGGCCTAACCCCTCGCTACATGATGCTACGAGGCCTGGCACCTCGCTACATGATGCTACGTGGCCTGACACCTCGCAACATGATGCTGCGAGGCCTGGCACCTCACTACATGATGCTACGTGGCCTGGCACCTCACTACATGATGCTACGAGGCCTGACACCTCACTACATGATGCTACGTGGCCTGACACCTCGCAACATGATGCTACGTGGCCTAACACCTCGCTACATGATGCTACGAGGCCTGGCACCTCGCTACATGATGCTACGTGGCCTGACACCTCACTACATGATGCTACGAGGCCTGACACCTCGCTACATGATGCTACGTGGCCTGGCATCTCACTACATGATGCTACGTGGCCTGACACCTCGCTACATAATGCTATGAGGCCTGACACCTCGCTACATGATGCTACGTAGCCTGACACCTCACTACATGATGTTACGTAGCCTGACACCTCACTACATGATGCTACGTGGCCTGACACAGCGCAACATGATGTTATGTGTGGCCTAACCCCTCGCTACATGATGCTACGAGGCCTGGCACCTCGCTACATGGTGCTACGTGGCCTGGCACCTCACTACATGATGCTACGTAGCCTGACACATCGCTACATGATGCTACGAAGCCTGAAACCTTCCTACATGATGCTATGTAGCCTGACACCTCGCTACATGATGCTACGTAGCCTGACACCTCGCTACATGATGCTACGTAGCCTGACACCTCGCTACATGATGCTACGTGGCCTGACACCTCGCAACATGATGCTACGTGGCCTAACACCTCGCTACATGATGCTTCGAGGCCTGGCACCTCACTACATGATGCTACGTAGCCTGACATCTCGCTACATGATGCTACGTAGCCTGACATCTTGCTGGGGTTAATGACGAACTGTGTGTATTATGGCTTGTCAAACCACTAAGAACAGGTATGACCTTATTGTCATCTGTTATCACCTGCCTGTTAATCATCTTTCCAAGCCGTTGAGGTGAGGATCAGTGTGCAGTATGCCAGCTTTTGAAGCTTAGTGTGGATTAGAAGGTGTGTGTGGACCAGCAAGCTTTTCCATGAGGAAATGGTATGTTGATACCGACAAGATGTGAAAAAAGACATTTATATACATGTAGTTCAGTGCATTTATTAAAGGAAACATTTTGCCACTAGTGGTTTCTTCAGAGAAAACTAAGAAAATGCGTATGTATAGTGGCAGGAGTCAGGTGAAGTGTCGTGTGGGTAGAGGTGGTAGTAGTAGTGAAACAAAGGAGGTGAGACGGATGACTAGAGAGGGACCTGTTGACATCATGTAACAGCAGTTTCCAGAATGAGTAATATCCTGTTGATTAGCGATTTTGAGATACTGTAACTAACGGATTTTCGCTCTATAGGGTTACTGACAGCAATCAGTGTAGTTTCTATGCATTTTCTCCGTCTTAAGTCGTCGTCTTTAACCACTTGTTTAGCTTCACTGAATTTCATGAGGTGTCCAACATCGTCCCTATGTTGAACACACGCGTTTTTGCGGTCATTTCTGCAAGCATTTCCGAAGCACTCAGCTTAGGTCTCAAGTTTGGAACTGGCATATGGAAGCCTAAATAAGAGTTAGACACAGTGATCAAAAACCACGACTTCGGTGACACTGAATTTAACAAAGGTTTCATACAAGGACTTATTGCAGCTGCTGTTTCTGAACCTAGTCGTCCAGTCATTCCACGTCGCTACATCAAGGCACTCAAAAACATGGCCACTAATAATGATATTCTCATCACCACAGCGGACAAAGGGGAAGGAGTGGTCATCCTCAACAGTACAGAGTACGTTAGTAAGATGCAAGATTTATTAAACGACGCGAACACATACGCTTCCATTCTCGAGCATACATGGAAGAAAGAAACAGATTCCTTTCTCAGTAAGACCCGCAGCATACTCAGGAAATCAAAAAGGCAAAAAGCTCTTGCGCCTCATCCCTACCAACCCCAAGTCAGCAAGGCTTTATGGTTTACCGAAGACCCACAAACCAAATGTTCATATGAGACCCATTACATTTGGAATTGGCAGCGCCACACACAGCCTGGTAGGAGTTTTGGCGAAATATTTGTCTAAGCTCCTGGGTACAATCAGTCAGGCTCACCTAAAGCATTCGGGTGACCTCCTTAACCGTATCAGAGATCTCGACATGAGTGATAAGAAGCTTGCAAGTTTTGACGTGACTGCCTTATTCACCAATGTTCCAGTTGATCAAGCCATTTATCTTCTTCGCAGGGTGATTAACGATGATACAGAGTTACCTTTACCCCGCCAAGATTTTGTGAGCCTTGTCAAACTTTGTGTTCGTTATAACTGCTTTAGGACAAGAAGTACAAACAACTCTTCGAGCTAGCTATAGGATCCCCCCTTAGCGCAGTTCTTGCCAATTTATATATGGAGAACCTAGAATCCAGACGGATCCTCAGTAACATCCATAGTTCAGGTATATGGATGTGGTACGTTGACAATATTTTAGTCATTGTACCCAAAAATCTAGACGTACGTGGCATCCTCAACACCATCAACACTCTGGAACCTACTATTAAATTTACGAAAGAGGAGAAGGACAACCAATTACCTTTTCTCGACATTCTCCTACGCACTGGTGAAAGCAGACTTTCTTTTAAAGTCTACCGGAAACCTACCTACAAGAACGATCTTCTACATTTCTTCTCTCACTATGACACCAGAACTAAAAGAGGGGTAGTTATTGGCTTCTTTCTGAGAGCCTACAGAATTTCCAGTCCACAGTTCCTCGAAGAATGCACATACATCAACTCTTTTAGTTCATTACACTTTCCCCTACACTTCATACGTGACTGCAGGAAACGTGCGACACGCATTCTCAACAATACCAACACCAATCAAGTTGAAGAAAAACCTCCAAGTTTCATCGTTTTACCGGTCAGCAACGTTACCAATAATGTTTCAAAAATGTTTGACAGATAATTGGCTAAAATATCCACCAGCTCTTCAACTACTATTAGGAACCCGATACAAAAACCCAAGCATGATTCTGGCACAAGTGCAGGAATTTACACTATACCATGTGGGGGGTGTGACAGCATATGTAGGGAAAACAGCTAGATCTCTAGACATTAGGATCACCGAACACAAAAATGCTTGCAGAAACGATGATCGCAAAGACGCGTATGTTCAACATAGGGACGATGTTGGACACCTCAAGAAATTCAGTGAAGCTAAACAAGTGATTAAAGAAGACCAGACCACTTAAGATGGAGAAAATGCATAGAAGCTGCACTAGTTGCTGTCAGTAAGACTACAAAGCAGAAATCCGGTAGTTACAGTATCTCGAAATTGCTAATCATCAGGATATTACCCATTCTGGAAACTGCTGTTACATGATGTCAACAGGTCCCTCTCTAGCCATCCGTCTCCTCTCCATTACTACTACTACTACTACCACCTCTACCCACACGACTCTTCACCTGACTCCTGCCACTATATATACGCGTTTTCTTAGTTTTCTCTGTATTAGGACTGAAGAAGCCACTCGTGGCGAACGTTTCCTTTAATAAATGTCCTGAGCTGTACATAAGTGTCTTTTTCCACAAGCTTTTCCATGCCTGGTAGAAATATCTCGTCTTCATGGTGTTCAGCTTAGCCGAAACTAAGCTAATTATTAAACCAGTTTTAAGGCACCAGCTTAAGCCTTTCGATGCAGGCTTTTTACGGTTACGTCAATGCAGTTGCACCATCCATATGATCCTGCAAATCCTGTGTGGATAAGGCTGGATTTGTGGCTTAGTAAGCCAGCCACTGTGGTGTAGATTAGAAGGCACCAACGAGCCATCCAGCATCACACCATTCAGGCTGCCCGCACTGGAAATAATTTACTTTATGAATCGCTAAACCCATGTGAGTCACTAAGCGCAAGGAGTGGAGGCTTGTTCCTCCATCAGCTAATTAGGCAGCCAGGCTAAGGGATGGATGCACCCCATCCTCCACTGGATGTTCCAAGATGGTTGTTGGTGTAAACATGTCCGGTCCACCAGCCTCGTCTTCACATAACTGTCAGTCTTCTTGACCTCGTAACCACCACTACCTCCACATCATACATAGTTGATGACACTGGGTCAGCATTAGTTAAGTTAGGTTTGAGGACTCAGTGTTGTTATTAGTGCTCAGTAACACTCCTGCAGCACCTTGTGCAGTGCCCTTGTATAGTTAGTAAGCTTGTTGCACTGTATAACCAGTCGTAACGTAGTGAGTCACCTTATCATACATATGGGCTTACCACAAAACATTAAACACTTTATTCAGGTTTATACTGGTGTTTTGTATTTAATGCTATTCTTTTCAAGGTAGTTTACAGTAAGTGAATTACCACCATCCAAATATTCTTCCTTGAAGCCTTTTTATCCACTTCTCCGAGGCTATGGGTCCCTCAATTTACACCAGAGGTGGACCCCATCCTGTATATACATATATATAATATATAAATATATTTACATATATAATATATATATTTATAAATATATATATATTATATATATATATTATATATGAGTGTGAGCAGGGTAATATTTAGTGAAGGGATTCAGGGAAACCGGTTATTTTCATATAGTCGGACTTGAGTCCTGGAAATGGGAAGTACAATGCCTGCACTTTAAAGGAGGGGTTTGAGATATTGGCAGTTTGGAGGGATATGTTGTGTATCTTTATACGTATATGCTTCTAAACTGTTGTATTCTGAGCACCTCTGCAAAAACAGTGATTGTGTGAGTGAGGTGAAAGAGTTGAATGATGATGAAAACATTTTCTTTTTTGGGATTTTCTTTCTTTTTTTGGGTCACCCTGCCTCGGTGGGAGACGGCCGACTTGTTGAAAAAAAAATTATATATATATATATATATATATATATATATATATATATATATATATATATATATATATATATATATATATATATATATATATAATGTAAAATTCGTCAATTATAAGAATTCATTTAAAATTAAGTCCTTTCTAAAATTTTCTCCTATACGTTTATAGATATATATTTTTTTTTCATTTATGATAATATAAAAGTTAATGATAACCTTATTATAAGAAGCTCAATTTAATTTAGCCTAGTGATGGACACGATGCAACCCCAGCAATTTACATTATCACCTTACTCAGCCTTCTACACAAGGCCTTTCTCATCAGCGTTCCAATCCTTCACTCCTGCATTACACTGCGGCCCGCATCTACTTGAACAAATATTATGTGTATCTCTCGCCTCGACCATTATCTGGTTTCTTTCTCCCTCCCTCCTCTCTTTTCAAGTGATTTTAATGCTCATCATTTTCTCTGAGAAGGGTCTCACTGTGACTCTCGTGTCGATCAGTTAGAGGCTTTTCTCACTCAGATTCTTGCATAGAACTCTATTCATGCCTCTTCGAATGCCCTTGACTTAATCTGGTCTGTGCTCCCAGATTTACATGACAACAACGATCATTTTTCTATCCTCCTTACTTACCATACAAATTCTCGCTCTCCTCGTAGCCCATGTTGGCAGTTTGAACGGGCAACTGGGCCCTTTACTTGCGTCGAACCTTTGTTATGAGGAGCCTTCTCCTTGTCCTCCCATGAGCTGTTACACTTATTTAAAACCTCTGTCTTAAATGCAGCTTCAATCCCTCAAACCTCAAGTAGGCACTCTCGGAAATACGTACCTTGATGATCTCCTGCTTGTGCTTGTGCAATGCGTTTGATGCATCTTGTGTGGGGCCGATGTCATTACAATAGAACCACAGAGCGTCTCCTTGATTTTAAGCGAGTGAGGGCGGTTGCCTGACGTGTAATCCGTGAAGCAAAACGCACTTGTTGGCAGGATTATGTTTCTACCGTCACTTCCACTTCCTCTGAGTGCACTTTGAAAAAGGTACAGAAACTGAGTGGCAGGTAGTTTCCAGACGCAGCTGCCGTTCTTGGGGTTGCTGATGTCAGCATTGCAGACTCTGCTGAAGTTGCCACAGCGATTGAAAATCATCTTGTACTTATATGTCAGTGGCTCCATCTGTGTCCCTTGTCTCTTTCCTCCAAATATGCCAGAGAGTTAACATCTTTAGATTTTTCTTCTGGTATAAAAACAAATCTTATGTGTTTTTTAAGCTTAAAGAAATTCCGCCTGTCGATCGTAGGCTCCAACGTTTACATCCGACGGCTCTTGTAGTCCCTTTAATCTTACTTCGTCGCAGGATGCGACTCACACCAGTCAACTAACACCCTGGTACTTATGCCTTAATACTTGTGTACACCACTGCGTGTACCTTTTAACATGTGAACAATGTGTTCTTTTTCACTTGTGTACTGCATTGTGTTCTTTATCACCTATGTACTCATTACCAGTAAATACTAAAGTAATCCGGTCTGTACATCAATTTAAGTCTCTTCTCAAAAACCATCTTCTCACCCTAAACTAAATATTAAATAGTCAATACTTAAATTAAGATCTCCCAATTACCTAAATTTTAACACTTCAAAATTTAAATACCCAAAGCTCATACATAACTTTATCCTACATTGTAGTATAAATACCTGCACAAAACTATACTCTCATACACCATACTGCAACATTCTCATACTGTAAACTACTTTCACTAATGCTCAATATTATATTCCAATAATATAACTTAAATATTTACTATTGATATGTTACACAACTTACAAAATACCTTCAAATTGTCCCAATGTAATATCCCCAGATTGTAACTTGAGTTAACTTAATCTCTGATTTAAATAAAAACAGATGTTCAATTTAAACAAACTATGATCAATTTCTCTAGTATTCAGTAGTCTGTAAGCCATTAATTTAGTCTGCCCATAATGCCATGGCAAGACAGTGACTCTCTTTGCACTGCAACTCATTAATGTAACTACAGAATCTCAATGCAAACTTGCAAAGAAATAAAAATTGTATTGTATAAGGAGTTCCTCCTCGTCTGTGGAAAACAGTCGTTCTTCTACCTATACATAAGCCAAATATTTTAGGCAATGATGTTTCTCACTATCGAACCATTGCGGTTTGCAAGTTGCTGGAACTTCTAGTAAACAAAAGTTTAGTGTAGTATTTGGAGTCACAGAAATCTTTCCACTCGTCAATTTGGTTTATGTAAGGGCCAATCCACTATTGACCCCTTATTCTGTTTAGATGCTTATGTTCGTAATGCCTTTCCTAGTAACCATTCTTGAAAAATCTTATGCCACTACTTGGCCCAGTCTCATTGTCTGAGAGACATTTCCATGTCCAGGTTAATACTGTGCTTTCCCCTGACTATCCAGGCTGAAGGTTTCCTTAGCACCACTCATTTTCTACTTGCTATTAATGATCTTGTCTCGGTTCTTCCATCTAATATTTGGTCTTCACTTTGTCAATGTTATAGCAGACGCAGGCGTTGATTGTCACCTAGTAACAGCCTCTCTCCAGAATGTTATCGATCGTGTTTCCAATTGGGCCACAACTCGTGAGTTTAAATTTTCTGGCACTAAAAACCACATTACTTTTCCTAGATGTTCTATTATCTCCATTGCTCCATAATACTTGCATGGTTCCAATATCCCTGAACGTGATACAATCAGATTTCTCAGACTTTTGTTTGACCGCAGGCTGTCCTGGAAACCTCACATTACCTTCCTGAAAGTAACTTGCCATAGCTGGCCGAACCTTCTTAAAACCCTCGCTCATCTTTCGTGGGGGGTGACTCGTCGAACTCTCCTTCAACTTCATTCTGCCCTAATCCTATTGAAACTAGATTATGGCGACCAACAACTTTGTCTAAACTTGAACCAATTCATCATCAGGGGTTACATTTGTGTCTTGGTACTTGTCGTTACTCCTATGTTGAGAACCTGTATGCTGAGGGGAATGTTCCATCTTTGCACGATCTACGTGATGCCCAATGTCTCCGATATTTTGTCCTCTCTCATGACCTCCACTATCCTCCTACATACAGGATGGTAACAGACATTAGTAGGGTCCTTTATTTGCTCGCCGCCCCCTGCTTACTCTGATGGTTTTAAATCCTCTGACGGTGTCGAGTTGGCGGAAGTGTTTATGGACAGTGTTGTAAGAGGTCATTTATTGGACCCGGCTAATATTTTCATAACTGAGCAATAGGCATGTCTCATCGCTGCTATACATAGTGCATCTCTGCCTACCTCAACATTCATACTACTTTTAGACTCCTTTAGTTTTTTTTCAGGCTATCAATAAGTCTGATTCTCCTCGTTCCCCCGATCGTCGTATACAACTTTGGTTGCGCCACATTTCTAGTAGAAACAGACATCGCTTGCTGCTAGGTCCCTGGTCATGTGAATATTTAGGGCCACCAGCCGGCGGACTCTGATGCGCGGTCAGTTGTACATGACCTCCACGTTTCACACGGGGGTACTGCATTCTCAGACAATTTTGCTGCAATTCTAGACAACTTCGCAGTCGTTGGCAACAACAATGGTCTGAGGTGATTCATAAGAAGTTATATTCTAACGAACTTTGTTTAGGTTTCTGCTCTTGTTATCATCAAAGACGTTCTCAAGTTAGGAACTACAAGCTTAGAGAAACTTAGAAGATACTACTGTTGATATAACCTGTTCCTCCTGAAGGACGTTGCTAACTCTCATGAACAGTTATATAGGGTCTGCTTGTGTCTTCCACAGTGGATCTGTTCTCAGGCGAGGAGAACTCTCTCTTCTTCTCCAGGAAGTACAGCACCCCTTTCATATGTGATTTTAACCTGGTGTTGTACCCGTTTGATGTTCAGTACTGTGACATGCGCCTCCAGATAATCTCAGGCACCAAAGACTACATCACTTTCGACAAGGTGGCCTCCTTCGCTGCGTACTACGGCAGTGCCTGGCTGCTGGAGTACCAGGTCAGGATGTACAGTACACACATTTATATACAAATGGATTAGTAGGTACTTTTGTAATAATCGTTATAAAATGTTTATTGTTTCCCTTTCATATAAAAAAATAAATTTTCGAGCTCAAGAATCGCAACATCAAATTTTTTAAGTTTATTCTCCACATTCTGCAGATTCGGCAACCTAAGATCATTTTTGACAACAATAACGAGTTCAGCGAAATGAAAGTTCGGATCCCACTACAGCGACTCTCAGGTTATGCTGTCCTTAACATCTACATTCCCTCTACCATTCTCCTGGTGATCTGCTACATCACACTCTTCCTTCGCCCGCACTTCCTTGAGGCTCGCGTTATGACCACACTCACCTCCTTGCTGGTCTTGGCCACTTTGTTTACACAGGTGAGACACAGCGACAGTCACAGTCAAACTTAGCATCACACACAATTTACAATATTGATAAAATTCAGTATTTCCTTATTAAATTTAGCAAGTATGTATATGAATTTTAACTTTTCATAATGTGCTGTCATCATAATTTTTAAATGAATCTCCTCTCAAGGAAGGTTCCTTGATGTTGGTGAGGGGCTCTTGATTTAGGGAATTGGATCTGTGCTCCAGTTCCCCGAATTAAGCCTGAATGCCTTCCACATCCCTCCCCCCAGGCGCTGTATAATCCTCCGGGTTTAGCGCTTCCCCTTGATAATAATAATAATTTAAATGACTCTGTTATTTTCTGTAGTTTGTCTCAGAGAAAAAAAATGATTCATGTTTAGGTATCCCTGAGGGTGACCTTAAGAAGTGGCTGCCTTAAGGGGCACATCAGTTCCCTTGTCTTCTAATAACATGTTATTTTTCTCCTATAATCTACCTTATCCATAATTAGTAATTGTAGACAAGGTAGATTATAAGGGAAAAATAAACATGATATTAGGAGACAGGGAAACTCTTAACGTTCTCTTTTATTTTTCTTCCTCCAACTTCTCGTTTTCATTTTGCTCATAACTCGAGAACACCTCGCATAAGCGTCTTTAAAATTCTAACACCTGTGCACGGTCACTAGGGCCAAATTCTAAGAACAATTGGCAGGTGTAGGTGCCCAATGACCAGAGTTGTTGAACCCATTCCCAGCATCCTGGAACGGCTCAGATAACATTCTAAAACCTTCAGTGGCGTAACTTTATGCGTTGTAAAGAGTTGATTCTAAATTCGACGACGGCGGAGAGTGAAATTCAGGTGTGTAGATGCAGAGTTAACTGTTCTTTTGTCTGTAAAGGAGTGTAAAGTCTTTATACCCGCTAAATCACGTAAATTAATTTAATTTTATTTTCATGAACGGCTTTAACATTATTGGTTGATTCATTTTACGGCCTGGATAGCACCCCTTAATTTTATTTGAGTGTAGACAAATCTGTCTGGTGATGCTGTATAAATAGAGTACAATCATTACTCTGCTGATGTTTAGACAGTACAGTCATTACCCTGATGTTTACCTGGAGTTTACCTGGAGAGAGTTTCGGGGGTCAACGCCCCCGCGGCCCGGTCTGTGACCAGGCCTCCTGGTGGATCAGCCCCTGATCAACCAGGCTGTTGCTGCTGGCTGCACGCAAACCAACGTACGAGCCACAGCCCAGCTGATCAGGAACTGACTTTAGGTGCTTGTCCAGTGCCAGCTTGAAGACTGCCAGGGGTCTGTTGGTAATCCCCCTTATGTGTGCTGGGAGGCAGTTGAACAGTCTCGGGCCCCTGACACTTATTGTATGGTCTCTTAACGTGCTAGTGACACCCCTGCTTTTTATTGGGGGGATGGAGCATCGTCTGCCAAGTCTTTTGCTTTCGTAGTGAGTGATTTTCGTGTGCAAGTTCGGTACTAGTCCCTCTAGGATTTTCCAGGTGTATATAATCATGTATATCTCCCGCCTGCGTTCCAGGGAATACAGGTTTAGAAACCTCAAGCGCTCCCAGTAATTGAGGTGTTTTATCTCCGTTATGCGCGCCGTGAAGGTTCTCTGTACATTTTCTAGGTCAGCAATTTCACCTGCCTTGAAAGGTGCTGTTAGTGTGCAGCAATATTCCAGCCTAGATAGAACAAGTGACCTGAAGAGTGTCATCATGGGCTTGGCCTCCCTAGTTTTGAAGGTTCTCATTATCCATCCTGTCATTTTTCTAGCAGATGCGATTGATACAATGTTATGGTCCTTGAAGGTGAGATCCTCCGACATAATCACTCCCAGGTCTTTGACGTTGGTGTTTCGCTCTATTGATGTGTAGACAAGTACAGTACTTCCTCTGGTGTGTAGACAAGAGGGCAATCATTATTCCGATATAGAGAGTAGAGTACAATAATTATTAATCTTTGTGTGTAGATAGGAAAGCACAGTCATTACCCTGGTGTACACAGGAGAGCACAGTCATTACCCTGGTGTACATAGAGCACAATCATTGCTCTGGTGTACACAGGAGAGCACAGTCATTACCATGGTGTACACCGTAGAGCACAGTCAATACCATGGAGAACACAGGAGAGCAAAGTCATTACCCTGATGTACACAGGAAATCACAATCATTACCCTGGTGTACACAGGAAAGCACAATCATTACCCTAGTGTAAACAGGAGAGCACAATCATTACTCTTGTGTACACAGGAAACACAATCATTACCTTGGTGTACACAAGAAAACACAGTCATTATCCTGGTGTACACAGGAGAGCACAATAATTACCCTGGTGTACACAGGAGAGCACAATCATTACTCTGGTGTGCACAGAGCACAATCATTTCCCTGGTGTACACAGGAAAGCATAATCATTACTCTGGTGTACACAGGATAGCACAATCGTTGCCCTGCTGTACACAGGTCACAATCATTATCCTTGTGTACACAGGAGAGCACAGTCATTACCCTGGTGTACGAAGGAGAGCACAATCATTACCCTGGTGTACACAGGAAAGCACAATCATTACTTTGGTGTACACAGAGCACAATCATTACCCTGGTGTACACAGGAAAGCACAGTCATTACCCTGGTGTACACAGCACAATCATTACTCTGGTGTACACAGGAGAGCACAATCAGTTCCCTGGTGTACACAGGAGAGCACAATCATTACCCTTGGTGTACACAGGAAAGCACAGTCATTACCCTGGTGTACACAGCACAATCATTACTCTGGTGTACACAGGAGAGCACAATCAGTTCCCTGGTGTACACAGGAGAGCACAGTCATTACTCTGGTGAACACAGGAGAGCACAGCCATTACCCTGGTGTACACGGGAGATAAATCATTACCCTGGTGTACACAGGAGACCACAATCATTACCCTGGTGTACACAGGAGAGCACAATCATTACCCTGGTGTACACAGGAAAGCACAATCATTACCCTGGTGTACACAGGAGAGCACAATCATTACCCTGGTGTACACAGGAAAGCACAATCATTACCCTGGTGTACACAGGAGAGCACAATCATTACCCTGGTGTACACAGGAAAGCACAATCATTACCCTTTGTGTACACAGGAAAGCACAATCATTACCCTGGTGTACACAGGAAAGCACAATCATTACCCTTTGTGTACACAGGAAAGCACAATCATTACCCTGGTGTACACAGGAGAGCACAATCATTACCCTGGTGTACACAGGAAAGCACAATCATTACCCTTTGTGTACACAGGAAAGCACAATCATTACCCTGGTGTACACAGGAAAGCACAATCATTACCCTTTGTGTACACAGGAAAGCACAATCATTTCCCTGGTGTACACAGGAGAGCTCAATCATTAATCTGGTGTACACAGCAGAGCACAATCATTACCCTTTGTGTACACAGGAAAGCACAATCATTACTCTGGTGTACACAGGAAAGCACAATCATTACCCTGGTGTACACAGGAAAGCACAATCATTACCCTTTGTGTACACAGGAAAGCACAATCATGACTTTTGTGTCCATAGAGCACAATCATTACTCTGGTGTACACAGGAAAGCACAATCATTACTCTGGTGTACACAGGAAAGCACAATCATTACTCTGGTGTACACAGGAAAGCACAATCATTACTCTGGTGTACACAGGAAAGCACAATCATTACCCTGGTGTACACAGGAAAGCACAATCATTACACTGGTGTACACAAGAGTGCTCAATCATTAATCTGGTGCACACAGGAGAGCACAATCATTACCCTGGTGTACACAGGAAAGCACAATCATTACTCTGGTGTACATAGAGCACAATCATTACTCTGGTGTACACCGGAAAGCACAATCATTAATCTGGTGCACACAGCAGAGCACAATCATTACCCTGGTGTACACAGGAAAGCACAATCATTATCCTGGTGTACACAGGAAAGCACAATCATTACACTGGTGTACACAAGAGAGCTCAATCATTAATCTGGTGTACACAGGAGAGTACAATCATTACCCTGGTGTACACAGGAAAGCACAATCATTACCCTGGTGTACACAGGAGAGCACAATCATTACCCTGGTGTACACAGGAAAGCACAATCATTACCCTTTGTGTACACAGGAAAGCACAATCATTACCCTGGTGTACACAGGAAAGCACAATCATTACCCTTTGTGTACACAGGAAAGCACAATCATTTCCCTGGTGTACACAGGAGAGCTCAATCATTAATCTGGTGTACACAGCAGAGCACAATCATTACCCTTTGTGTACACAGGAAAGCACAATCATTACTCTGGTGTACACAGGAAAGCACAATCATTACCCTGGTGTACACAGGAAAGCACAATCATTACCCTTTGTGTACACAGGAAAGCACAATCATGACTTTTGTGTCCATAGGAGAGCACAATCATTACTCTGGTGTACACAGGAAAGCACAATCATTACTCTGGTGTACACAGGAAAGCACAATCATTACTCTGGTGTACACAGGAAAGCACAATCATTACTCTGGTGTACACAGGAAAGCACAATCATTACTCTGGTGTACACAGGAAAGCACAATCATTACCCTGGTGTACACAGGAAAGCACAATCATTACACTGGTGTACACAAGAGTGCTCAATCATTAATCTGGTGCACACAGGAGAGCACAATCATTACCCTGGTGTACACAGGAAAGCACAATCATTACTCTGGTGTACATAGAGCACAATCATTACTCTGGTGTACACCGGAAAGCACAATCATTAATCTGGTGCACACAGCAGAGCACAATCATTACCCTGGTGTACACAGGAAAGCACAATCATTATCCTGGTGTACACAGGAAAGCACAATCATTACACTGGTGTACACAAGAGAGCTCAATCATTAATCTGGTGTACACAGGAGAGTACAATCATTACCCTGGTGTACACAGGAAAGCTCAATCATTACTCTGGTGTACACCGGAAAGCACAATCATTACCCTTTGTGTACACAGGAAAACACAGTCATTACGCTGGTGTACAAAGGAGAGCAAAATCATTTCCCTTGTGTACACAGGAGAGCACAATGATTACTCTGGTACACACATGAGAGCACAGTCATTACCCTGTTGTACATAGGAGACCACAATCGCTACTCTGGTCTACATAGGAGAGCACAATCACTGTGATGTACACAGGAGAGCCCAATCACTATGATGTACACAGGAGAGCCCAATCACTACTGTGGTGTACACTTCAAACCTCACCATGATCGCTGCTACACACCACAAGATCTACACTACTCGACAAGTCCTTATGACATTATTATTATTATTATTATTGGCCTCTTCAAGGGGGGGGGGGCTCCTTAGCGTGGTGAAGAGGTTCTTGGTTTGAGGAGTTAGACCTCCCTTCCCTATCCCTTCCTCCCCATCCTCCCTTTTTTCCTTTACTCCTCCTCCTCCCCACCCCTCCCTCTTGCCCTTCCTCTTTTTGGCCTTTGGGATTTTTCCCACAGGCACACTAGTTCCTAGGTAGGGGAAAGGGTACCGGGGTCCATATAATTTCGTTGAGGTTCTTGGCGGTGGCGTAGTTTGCCGTGGAATCTGGATCGCCTGGGAATGTCTCGATCCCTCTCCGGTATCCCTGAGGGTGGCTTTGGGTGTCTTTCGGGCGATGGGTGTATCTCTGGTAGCCACCTTTCGGATTCCGGGGGTGGTGGCCGAAGGAGGTATGCTTTGTGGTGGATATCCGGCTGCCCTCTCTTTTGTCCTCTGAGGTAGCTCGGCAGATGTGAGGTTGCTATCCCAGATTGCTGGTTTACTGGCATGAAGGGTAGGGTATGGCACGGCTTCCATGCTGCATCTGCGCTACTTGCAGTGCTGAGGTCCTCTTGGACGCGGATGGAGATTTCTGGCCCTTTCATTCCTCCTAGGAACTGTCCTTCCGCGGTTCCCCCTTTTTTTTATTCTTTTTTTTATTTTTATTTTCTTTTCTTTCTTTTTTTTTTTAAAACAAAAAGAAAGAAGTAACCTAACCATGGAGTTCCCAATCCATGACCTGGCTACCCTCGGGCCCCTTCTTGTTACCGCACCCCGTTCTGACCTCGCCTCGTCTTTTGACTACTCTTCAGACACTCCTAAGGCTCCTGTGCCTCTTGCTGGTGCTGTTTCATCACCCGCTTCAGGTGCTGGGGTTACGACTGACTGCTTCGATTTGTCTGACCTCCGCTCTCCTTTGACTATGCTTCCGGCCTCTCCCTCTATGGTGCGGCAATTTTCGAATAGCCAGCCCGTCCCACGTCAGACCAACTCTGGTCCCACTTCTAAATGCCAATGACAATCTCCTGATAATGTTACTTCGTTACCTTCCCATTCTACTCGGAAAAGACCGACACGTCATGCACTCCCTCTCCACACTCAGTTTCGGACCACACAGTGGACTAAATTCTTTACTTTAAGACTGTCTTCTTCTACTGCCTATCATTCCATCAATAGTATTGGCAAAGCGCTCCTACGCCATGTTGGTAGAGATATTTCTGTTCATGCTCTTAAGAGTGGTACGTGCATCATCACAGTCCAAAATGCTACTCAAGCTCATGATCTTTCTCTTCTTTCACATATCGATACTATTCCTATCACTATCGAGAAACATCATTCCCTCAATTCTTGTAGTGGTACTGTCATTCTGCCCCATACCATAGTCCAACAGAATTTCTAGACGTGTGGCAATGACATTCTCAAACAGCTGGAACTTCAACATCTCCCAATTCTCAAGGTAGACACTTATGTTCTTCCTGCCCGCGGGCAACGTGGCTCGTTTAACTTTTGACAGCCGTGAACTCCCGTCCTCTGTTTATGTAGCAGGACATCGGTTACAAGTTCGAAAGGTGATCCCTACACCACAACAATGTAGAAATTGCTGGCGATTTGGCCACCCAGCGAAATATTGCAGATCTATAGCCGAATGCCCAGTCTGTGGTGCCGATGACCATTCTAATACGTCTTGCAGTCGACCTCCCTCTTGCCTTAATTGTCATGAGGCTCGCCCTTCGTACTCTTGCCATTGCCAGGTCTACTTCAATGAGTGGGATATTCGTTGCCTCAAAGAGGCAGAAGGTCTCCCTTATGCTATGGCAGTTTCTCATCTCCATCGCCAACGGAGACTACCCTGTGTTTCTTATTCTCGTGTTTCAAAACATCCCCCCATCTTCTGCAGCCTCTTCTGCGGTTGCCCCTCCCATAGTCACTCCTGTATCTAATTCTTTTGCTGTCCTGGGCTCAGACGCCCCTAAATCAACACCTCTGTCTGTTCTCACTTCTTCGTGTTCTCCCTCACAAACCCTGGTATCGACAAGATCTCATACAACACCTCCTCCCAGTCGTCTCTCTACTTCTCAGAAGCCCAAAAAATCTCCTTTAACCCCTCCTTCCCTTCATCCACCTCCACATTTTACCTTCCCAGTCTCTGTACCTGGGTTTTCCCCTTTCACTGGCTTTGTTACAAGTGTGGAGGTTCATCCTCCTCCTCGTACTGTACCTTCCTCCCCTGTCCCCTCCCAAGTTTCTTCCTCTTCTGCCATCTCCCAGGTTTCTGCCTCTTCTGTCCCCTCCCACACTTCTCCAGTTCCCTCCACCCTTTCGCCCCCCCCTTACCTTGGTACAGTCCATTACAGTTCTGAACTTTACTCAAACTCCTCCTCCTTCCATCTCCAATATTGTCTTCCATAAGACGTCTCTGAACTCTGAAACACTTGAAGCAATCTCTGAATATATTGCAGAAACCAAACCATCAATGGACACTGATCCACCCTCTGTTCCTTCTCTTTCCTCTTCTCCATTTGCACAACTCCTTTCTTCACAGCGCACCGTTTCTTTGCTGCTTGAACGTTTTCCACTGCCACTGCATGTGGACTTTTCTAACTCCTCTAGTCCGTAATTACCCTTACCTGCGGATTTCTAGCATCTTTATCGTTGCCAATCATGGCCTATTTACAGTGGATTATACGCGGCCTCAGGGGTAATCGGGGTGAGCTTCAGACGTTGCTCTCCCAATTTTCCCCTGTTGGTGTTTGCTTACAAGAACCAAAATTACACTCTGCTTTGATCTATCCCCTCTCAGGCTATAATTTATTGTATTCTTCGGATCCTTTTCCTGATGGGACCTTTAATAAAAGTGCCCTTCTTCTACGCACTGATATTCCGTACCATCAGCTATTTGTTCGTGCTTCGCTGCATTACACAGCAGCCTGTATCCACCTGCATAGGTGGTATACACATTGCTCTTTGTATCTCTCTCCTTCTCGAGAATTATCTATCCCGGATATTGCCTTTCTTGTTTCGTCATTACCGCCACCACTTCTGTTACTTGGCGATTTCAATGCCCATCATTTCCTCTGGTGGGGTCTCACTGTGATTCCCGTTGCATTCAGTTAGAGGCTTTTCTTGCTTCCCACCCACTCCATGTTTTAAATACAGGTACTCACACCCATTTTGATCCTCGTACTCATACTCTCTCTTGCATCGATCTCTCAGTCTGCTCTTCCTCCGCCGCACTAGACTTCACCTGGTCTGTTCTCCCGGATTTACATGACAGCGATAATTTTCCAATCATTCTTACTTCCCCTTCATATTCACCACCTCTTCGTAACCCACGCTGGCAATTTGATCAGGCAAATTGGGACCTTTACTCACAACTAACTGTTTTTAGTGAGGTTCCTTCTTCGTCCTCCATTGATGAGCTTTTACACCTCTTCTCGTCCTCAGTTTTAACCACAGCTGCTCATTCTATACCCCAAACCTCGGGCAGGCATTCTCAGAAATGCGTGCCTTGGTGGTCTCCTGCTTGTGCTCGTGCAGTACGTTTGAAACACGCTGCGTGGGGCAGGTACCGGTACAATAGAACCACTGAGAGACTTCTTGATTTTAAGCAGAAGCGTGTGATTGCTCGCCGTGTTATCCGTGATGCTAAACGCACTTGCTGGCGAGATTGTCTCCACCATCACCTCTGCTTCCTCTATGAGTACAGTACGGAAACTGAGTGGTAAATATTCTCCTGACCCGGCTCCTGTTCTGCGGGTTGCAGGATCCCCTCAAGGAAGGTTCCTTGATGTTGGTGAGGGGCTCTTGATTTAGGGAATTGGATCCGTGCTCCAGTTCCCCGAATTAAGCCTGAATGCCTTCCACATCCCCCCCCTAGGCGCTGTATAATCCTCCGGGTTTAGCGCTTCCCCCTTGATTATAATAATAATCTGCGGGTTGCCAGTGTTGATATAGCAAACCCTCTAGATGTTGCCATTGAAATTGACAGTCATCTGGTCCGTATTTCTCTGGGGCTCCATCTATGCCCCTCGTTTCTTTCCTCAAAATCTGCCAGAGAGTTAGCACCAGTTGGACTTTTCTTCTCTGAGAAGAACAGTATAACGTGCCTTTTACACTTCAGGAACTGGAGGCAACACTCCCAGCTTGCCGATCATCGACAGCTGGGCCCGACGACATTCATATTCATATGTTACTACATTTTCATCAGTCAGCTCTTGCAGTCCTCTTACGCCTTTTCAATCTTATTTGGTCACAAGGAGCTCTTCCACAGCTGTGGAAATCTGCCATTGTTCTCCCTTTCCACAAACCGGGTACTACGGGACATGAAGCCTCCCACTATCGTCCCATCGTTACCAGTGCAGTTTGTAAAGTGATGGAACATCTGGTAAATAGACGTTTAATGTGGTATTTAGAGACACACAACAGTCTCTCCACTCGTCAATATGGCTTTCGTAAGGGACGTTCTACCATAGACCCCTTACTATGCTTGGATACGTATGTTCGTAATGCCATTGCAAATAACCACTCAGTTATTGCCATATTTTTTGACCTTGAGAAGGCATATGACACAACTTGGAGGTATAATATTTTTGGCCCAAACCCACTCCTTAGGCCTTCGAGGCAATCTACCATCTTTCTTTAAGAACTTTTTAACTGACAGACATTTCCGTGTTCGAGTTAATAATGTGCTCTTCACGGACTTTGTCCAAGCTGAAGGTGTCCCTCAGGGATGTGTTCTGAGCACAACACTTTCTCCTTGCTATAAATGACTTGGCCTCTGTTCTTCTGTCTAATATTTGGTCATCACTCTGTAGATGACTTCGCTATTGCTTGTGCAGGCGCTGTCACCTCATTACAGTTTCTCTCCAGCATGCGGTTGACTGTGTTTCCAATTGGGCCACCATGCATGGGTTTAAATTTTCCAGTACCAAAACTCGCCAAATTACTTTCACTAGACGCTCTGTCAACTCCAATTATCCTTTGTACCTCTATGGCTCCCGTATCGCTGAACATGATACAGTCAGGTTTCTAGGCCTTCTCTTTGACCGTATGTTATCCTGGAAACCCCACATTACCTCTCTGAAGGCAACTTATCACAGCCGGCTGAACCTTCTTAAAACCCTTGCTCATCTTTCATTGGGAGCTGATCGTCGAACTCTGCTTCGCCTACATTCAGCCCTCATTTTATCGAAACTCGATTATGGTGACCAGATCCATTCAGCGGCCTCTCCTGCTACTCTCTAGCCTAATCCCATTCATCACCAAGGATTATGTTTATGCCTTGGTGCTTTTCGCTCTTCCCCTGTTGAGAGCCTCTATGCAGAAGTGAATGTTCCATCCTTGTCTGATCGCCGTGATGCCCATTGCCTTCGCTGCTATGTACGCTCTCACGATCTCCGCAATCCTTCCATTTATAGAATGGTCACTGATATTAGTAGACATTCTTTATTTGTTTGCCGCCCTTGTTTGCTCCGTTCCTTCTCTCTTCGCCTACATTCGCTCTTGTCTTCCCTTCAGTTACCACCTTTACATGTTCATGTAGTATCTCACTTTTCCCTACCCCACTGGGAAGTTCCAACTGTTCGGGTCTGTTCTTTCTCACTCCCTTGCTCGAAAGCCCAAGCCCAACTGCCTACGGTGGCTTCCCGCTCTCTTTTTCTTGACCACTTCCACTCTCATTCTCATGCCATCGCCGTGTACACAGATGGCTCTAAATCTTCTGACGGAGTCGGATTTACAGCAGTGTTTCCGGACAGCGTCGTGCGGGGGCATTTACTATCTTCGGCTAGCACTTTTACTGCTGAATTGTATGCCATTCTTGCGGCACTTATTCGTATCGCATCTATGCCTGTGTCATCATTTGTGATTGTCTCAGACTCCCTCAGTGCTTTACAGGCTATAAGGAAATTTGATACACCTCACTCCCTAGTTCTCCGTATCCAACTTTGGCTATGCTGTATCTCTACCAAGCATAAAGATGTTGTTTTTTGTTGGGTCCCTGGTCATGTTGATGTACAGGGCAATGAACAGGCAGACACTGCTGTGTGGTCAGCAGTACATGACCTACCAATTTCATGTAGAGGTGTTCCATTTCCGGACTATTTTGCTGTAATAGCTACCCACCTTCACACCCGTTGGCAACAACGTTGGTCAACTCTACTCGGTAACAAACTTCATTCTATTAAACTGAACATAGGTTGCTGGCCGTCTTCTTGTCATCAGTGCCGAGGTTGGGAGACTACTCTCTCCCATCTTCACATTGGCCACACTCGTCTTACTCATGGGTATCTCATGGAGAGGCGCCCTGTTCCTCTCTGTGAGCAGTGTCAAGTTCCAGTATCGACTAGCCACATTCTGTTAGACTGCCCTCTCTATCAACGAGCACGCAGAATTTACCTCCAACGTCGCCTCCGCTCTACTACTCTCTCTTTACCTTCCCTTCTTGCTGATGGACCCTCCTTTAATCCTGACTCTCTCATTGACTTCTTGACAACGACTGATTTACTCCACAAACTCTGATGATGATACCTTTCGCACTCCCCTCAGCCCTTTCTATATTAATCTCTTGCTACCCTCTACCCTTTCACCATCCACTGCCCCGCTGTTCTCCGTAACCTATTACTCATCCATCTCCCTTTTGCCACCTGATACCCTCGCTTCCTTCCTGCCCTGCAGCGCTGTATAGCCCTTGTGGTTTAGCGCTTCTTTTTGATTGCAATAATTATTATTATAATCAAGGGGAAGCGCTAAACCCGTAGGATTATACAGCACCTGAGGGGGGATGTGGAAGGTATTCAGGTTTAATTCAAGGAACTGGAAAACAGATCCAATTCCTTAGATCAAGAGCCCCTCACCAGCATCAAGGAACCTTCCTTGAGGGGTGTGCTTATGACAACATAGTTCACCTGGCTGTTGTTGCACAATACTGGACTGACGTAATGCCTCATATTTTCTATTTACTGCTAGAATGTACCTAATCATACAAGTTATTTTTACTGTTTTTTGTACTTTTTTTCCTATTTTGCTGTTGAGCTCTTCGCTCATTGCATCCTTTTGCATATTTCTATTTTGTTATAATTAACCGTGACTGTGTCATCGTAAGGCATCAGCGACGCTGCCCAAGACATCATACTTCAAGATGGTCGACGTGTGGATCCTCTTCTGCATTGTAATGAGCTTTATAATAATTATCTTCCACACCATTATTGACAAACTGGTGGACGACACAGCCTCTGCTCTCCCACCACTGACCAAGGTATCACCTGCTGCTGCTGCTGCTGTCGACGGCCGGCCACCCAACACCACCTCCAGGAGCCACCGTAACTTCAACACTGCCAGGGGCTTCATTCTGTTCTCTAGGTCCAGCCTTGTGGCTATTTTTGCAGTCTTCAACTTTATCTATTGGTCTTACATATTTGGCTGAGCTACAGCTCTTGTTCCAGATGATTATTTTAGTTAAGATCGACAAAGTTATTTTCCTTGTAAATTCCTATTGAAAATACTAATTGAAATTAACTTTGAGTGTAATATAACATTAACTTTGAGTGTAATATAACATTAACTTTGAGTGTAATATAACATTAACTTTGAGTGTAATATAACATTAACTTTGAGTGTAATATAACATTAACTTTGAGTGTAATATAACATGTATACTGAGAGACATAAACCTCTCGATGAATGTCTTAATTTTATTGGCTGTGTATTTAATTTCACGAATCAACTTCAAGTCTATTTAAGACGTCACTGTCTATTGCTCTTTGAAGATTTAAACTTTTATCGTGATTTTACTTTATATTATTTCATAAAAAAATATTCCTTACGACAATTTAAACCTTCATTTTCCTTCCCTGGCGAACAACTTAATCGCTCATCATTTGACGGCAGAATCTTCGCCCAGCACCTGATGCTACTACTCTTCAACACTTAGGTTTTGTGTTCATCTTCATGATTGTCTCTTGTAGCTCAAATATTGTAATAATACTACGACTTGTTTCAACTTTTTTTTTTTAAATCTCTTGTTGGTTTATTCATACACTACTTTATATTATACAGAAAAAGTATGGAACATTAGTGAATAATGATTCGTGTAAGAATATTCATAAATTATTAATGACTGATATCTTGTGATAACAGTAATATGGTTTAAGAGAATTTAGTGAAGGCAGACTTGTGTTTCTATTGAATTTAATCCACCAGGAATTTAATCCAGATAGGGAATGTGATGTCAGTTTGTTTCTCACACATTTTACTGCTAAAATAATTATTCTAAACCCATATTAATGTGAAATTAAAGAAAATAAATGATAGGAGCAAAGAATCCAAAATTGTCGAATTCAAATAGAAACTAAATTATATTATTATTTAGAGAGAAATTGTTATTATTATTATTCTTATTTAGAGAAAAACCCACAGGCATCATGCAGCGCCTGGTGGATGGAAATTAATCGGGTTCGATCCAAGGAAGGGGAGGGCAATCTAATTTCTTGGAACATGAGCCCCTCACCAGCATCAAAAAGCCTCCCTTGAGGGAGGTCACTATAGGAAAACAGAGACTGGGTCAAGCTGACAGTTCTCTTGGTTGGACACCGTGGATGAAGAAGGAACCAGACACTAATCTCCAGATATCGATCTAGATTATGATTATCTTAGCCAATCTGAACCTTTGGCTTATCGGGAAAAATACTTACGGTACTTGTGTCAAGATGGAGAACAGCAATATGCTTTGGATTAACTATAGATTACGGTACAGAAGCGTTTATAATACCCAATATTTTTCCTTACGGTCGAGAACATGACACCTCTATGTAAAGTGTGTGTAATTTTTTCCTTTGTTTACCAACACATTATTGCTATAAACTTGCATAGAGGAGCCTCTTTGTAGCGTTAAAGAGGCTTTTGGTCTGAGGAATGAGTCCTTTCGGCTTTCTTTCTCCGACCGAACCTAATTACCCCCCCCCATTCTACCCTTTCCTCTTTTCCCGTTCTACCCTTCCCTCCTTTCCCATTCATCCTTTCCCATTCCTCTTCTCTCCATCCCTCCCCTCTCCATCCTTTCCTGCTTTTGGCCTTTTGGGTCTCACCCTTTGAAATTCTAGCTCCTAGGTTGGGGAAAGGGTGTCGTTATCCTACTCCATTGAGGTCCTTCGTTGTGGTGTAGTTTGCCGTGGAATCTGGATCATCTGGGTAGAATTGAAAATTGGGTTGGGCAAATATTTTGTTAGTGGGATGGATTGTTAAGGACCTGCCTAGTATGGGCCAACAGGCCTTCTGCAGTGTGTCTCCTTTCTTACTTTCTTATGTTCTCATGGTCTTATGTCCCGAAATCCCTTCGGAGTTCCAGGAGGCGGCTTACAATGTCCTTCGTGTGACGGATATACCTCTGGAAGCTGCCTATTGGTTCCGGGAGGTGGTAGCCGAAGGAGATATGCCTTGTGGCGAGTTTCCGACCGCCCTCTCTTTTGTCCGCTGAGGTGGCTTGGTGGATGTAAGGTTATTCCTGGATTTCTGGTTTACTGGCATGAAGGGTATGGCATGGGTTCCATGCCATATCTGCACTGCTGGCCGCAATGAGGGCCTTGTTGGGTGAGGAATGTATACTATCTCTGTCATTCCTCCTGGGAGCTATCTCTTCACCTTCCCTCTCCCCTTCCTGTTTTTCTCCTTTAAAAGATATAAAAAAGAGGAAACTTAGCATGGAGACCCATACCCATGACCTTCTTCCTCCGGAACTCTTTTCTGCAGCACCCCGTACAGACCCTGGCACGCCTTCGGACCATTCTTCGGACCTCTCTTCCAACCTGGTACCTTCTCCGGGTAACGTTTTGTTATCTACCCACCTCTGGTACCTCAGTTCCGACCGACCGTTTAAACACATCTGACCTCTGCACAACTTGGACTATGATCCAGGCTTTCCTCTATTTTCGGATCGTACACACGACTCGGGACGTCCTGCCTCTAACTTCCCATACAAACGACCTCGACTTGTCACTGATGACCATATCTCAGTTTCCTCTCACGCTTCTAAGAAACGGCCAACTAGGCAATTCCTCCTCTTACACTCTTGTGTTTCAAAGTCCTTCTTGGAAAATATTCTTTACGGTCCAGCTAGCTACTACTACTGACTATCTTTCCAAGGACAGCATCAGCAAGGCGCTCCTTCGCCATGTTGGCAGAACATTTCCTTTCATGTTCTTAAGAGTGGCACATGCGTTGTCGCAGTACAAAATACAGACGAGGCACATAATCTTTCTCGTCTTGACGTTGTTGACAACACACCAATTACGATTCACAAGCACATCTCCCTTAATTATAGCTGTGGAGCTATTATCTTTCCACATACAAGCGTACAGTTCGACTTTCTCGTGTAATGAAGACTTTCTGGAGCAACTCGAGCTCCAGAATCTCCGGATCATTAAAGTTGACACTCCCTGCCCGCAGGCAGAGGCGCTATCCTTGCAATATAGCGAGACTAACTTTTGACAGCCGTGAACTGCCACCATTTGTTTACGTAGTAGAGGAACAACGCCTACAAGTGCGGGAGGTGACCTACAATGTTTTGCCGGGTTGCCAAAACGCCACCCGAAGCTTATGTTAAAAGTATCACGGAAACTTAAGGGGATGGGGGCAACAGGCGCAGGGATAGTTGTTAATCCCGAGACTGACACACCAACAAGACTAGCGTTTATTTAGTGCGTACGCGCCAGGCTTGATCCAGTGGCAGGGAGGATATCTTCAGTAAGTGGATAAAGATTGCTTCACTATAAGTAAGGCATTTTTTCTCCCAACAACATAAAATCACCCAAAACCCATTGTAACTCACGCAAGAAAATCACTGAATATTGTTTCAGATATGTTCCTCACTGATGGAAAGGTGAAATTTACTCAACATAGAAATCATCCCCACTACTGTGCCGAGGAATCACTAAAGCTTGGTGACAATTTCCATCAGACTCTGCATGCTTCCTGTTAATACTTTCTCTGTTCAGTCAAAATGGATGGATTTCGTCTAGTGCACCAACACCTGAGAACATATCTCCATATAACCGTAGTACAAGTTAAGCCAAAAGTTGTAATCATAGGGTTGTAAGTTGATTCATTTGTTGTATACGCACATACACCAGCCCTTTGCATATATCAGAAAGTTGTATGTTGTTGCTTATATTTTGCCTTCGCTACTAGTCACTTTTTCATCTAATCATAATTCAGAGATCGAAATTGTTGAAGCCTTAGTTTTGTTTGCTATGATACTAATTTAAAGCAATTTTGTTATAGATAATGTAGCATTAACATGCAGACTTACATTACAGTTTGCTGTAGGAGTGGCTAGTTTATTGTGCACTCCATATCCATCTTGTGGAGGGTAACGCAAGAGCATCTGGATAAACAAAAGGCCTAGGAACTAGGCCCCAAAAGGGTTAACAGGAGTACATCTGGATTTAGATATACAACTGACGTATCTGTTACAAATTTAGGAAATTTGCTTCATATGTCTGGTAGCTTATTTCCATTTAAATCATATCTTGACATATCACATAGGTTATAATACAGTCTATATTCGTCAATAAGTGGACAGTAAAACACACAGTGATCAAGATAGTGACCATAGGACTGGCTACATATTTCGCATGCGGTTTGTTCACCATCTGTGTGTCGACCAAACTGCCAGAGGTACTGGTAACCAAGCCTAAATCGGCAATTGTCTTAAACATTAAGGCTGTCATTAGAGTTTTGTTCGTTGCAGAAAAAACTGGCAAATGGTCTCGATCATCAAGATTAAATGACTTTAGTCAAGATACATTTCTACATGTAGTTTCAGAAGCATCAGTACTATGTTGAACAAAACGTCTACATAAACACAACGCTTTCGTATTTTACATTTAAAATTCGCACCATTTTTACTTAGATCATTATTATAGTGTAAACATAATGTTGCATTGTTGCATGGTTTGGCTTGTCGCATGGTTTGCAACAAGTTCTGTGGTGTCCTGGTACATCAGGCATGTGTTACATACGGTGTCCCGTAGCTCGAGTGTTAGCACACTCAGGTAAAAGGGTCGATCCCTGGTACGGCTGTAAAACATTAGGACGCGTTTCCATAAGACACCTGCTGTCTATGTTCAACCATCAGTAAAATGGGTACCTGGGTAACACCCAGGTACCCCAGGTACTCTCACCAGTCGACTAACAGTCGACTGGTGTGGGTCGCATCCTCGGGACAAAATTAACCTAATTTGCCCTAAATGCTCTGCATAACAAGCGGCTTTCTATATAGTAGTATGCCATTGATGTTAGCTAGGCCTGTATACCTTGTACTTGTAGAAATAAAGATCTTTCTTTCACCAACCGGCCGTATCCCACCAAGGCAGGGTGGCCCATAAAGAAAAACAAGTTTCTCTTTTTAACTATAGAAATGTATACAGGAAAAGGGATTACCAGCCCCTTGCTCCTAGAATGAAGATATTATTATTAATATTATTATGAATTGAAAGTTGACGCTGCTGGCCGCTGCCCAGTCCAGTATCTACGATCAAGGGACAGAAAGTGGCAGATAACAAGCCAGGAGGAAGAACAGAGAATAACCCAGGGCGACGGAGAGGAGGACAGAGGGGCAGAGAAGAGGCCAGAGAGAGAAGAGGCCAGGGAAACGGAGAGGAGGACAGAGGAGCAGAGAAGAGGACGAGGGGGGGATGGAGCAGCGCTATCACTTATGCATATTTAGTTAATTCAGACTTCGTCGTTATTTAGCATCATTTTCTTCTTGTTTAGTTAGTCCTGTGATGGAAGTAATAAATTGAAGTGAAACTATTTCAGAGAGAGAAAGTTTGACTCTAACATAGTCAGTGTATATCAACGGTGTCAATAATTATTTAAACAAAAATAGATACGTAAATATACTTAACTTCACATAAAAGAAAAGTAAGGTATACAACAAACAAATTGTACTTGGTTTTGGTTACTTGCTGGTATAAACCATGTCTACACTAACCTAACTAATACAACTCATACAGGATATATACACCGAGAGTTGTAATTCTCTCAGCATATGTCCTGCTTTTAACATAAGCCCTCATTGATTTTTTGACAGCAACAAATTACACAAACTTCGACGGTACTTCCTTCAGCACTCTTCACAGCTCTTACTAACTCTACCTGTCTTATCCTCTCCACTTTCAACAGTCTCTGATCCAGCAAGTATACCCTATCCTGCAGCTCTGTATCACCCTCCTGGATTTAGCGCTTAGTTTTGTCTATAATGATCTCGGCGTATGTATGTTGACACTATATTTTAATCTTTATTTTAGGGATTAGAGAATTATTTTCTAGTGGTAAACAGGTTACCAGCAGCCTTAATGACCCTAGTGAAGTGCATAGGATTTAAATCCCATTAACCAGGCAAACACAACAGCTGTAGTCAGCGTTGTTTTAATGAAAATTTGCAAAGAAATGAGTCACTATTTGCAGCGCTGTATGATCCTTGTGGGTTTAGCGCTCGGTTATTATTATAATAATAATGAGTCGTTATTTAAATTAATCCTGCGCCGAGAGTCAGAAAAGAAGAAAAAGTCTTGCGCTCCGATCAGTGAGAGTTAGTGTTGTGGAACAACCAGGTGTTGTGACTGACCAGTGAGAGTGTTGTGGAACAACCAGGTGTTGTGACTGATCAGTGAGCAAGTGTCGTGGAACAACCAGGTGTTGTGACTGACCAGTGAGTGTTGTGGAACAACCAGGTGTTGTGACTGATCAGTGAGCAAGTGTCGTGGAACAACCAGGTGTTGTGACTGACCAGTGAGAGTTAGTTTTGTGGAACAACCAGGTGTTGTGACTGACTAGTGAGAGTTAGTGTTGTGGAACAACCAGGTGTTGTGACTGACCAATGAGAGTGTTGTGGAACAACCAGGTGTTGTGACTGATCAGTGAGCAAGTGTCGTGGAACAACCAGGTGTTGTGACTGACCAGTGAGAGATAGTGTTGTGGAACAACCAGGTGTTGTGACTGGCCAGTGAGTTGGTGTTGTGGAACAATCACGTGTTGTGACTGACCAGTGAGAGATAGTGTTGTGGAACAACCAGGTGTTGTGACTGATCAGTGAGCAAGTGTCGTGGAACAACCAGGTGTTGTGACTGACCAGTGAGAGTTCGTGTTGTGGAACAACCAGGTGTTGTGACTGATCAGTGAGAGTTCGTGTTGTGGAACAACCAGGTGTTGTGACTGATCAGTGAGAGTTAGTGTTGTGGAACAACCAGGTGTTGTGACTGATCAATGAGCAAGTGTCGTGGAACAACCAGGTGTTGTGACTGACCAGTGAGAGTTCGTGTTGTGGAACAACCAGGTGTTGTGACTGATCAGTGAGAGTTAGTGTTGTGGAACAACCAGGTGTTGTAACTGGTCAATGAGCAAGTGTCGTGGAACAACCAGGTGTTGTGACTGACCAGTGAGAGTTAGTGTTGTGGAACAACCAGGTGTTGTAACTGATCAATGAGCAAGTGTCGTGGAACAACCAGGTGTTGACTGACCAGTGAGAGATAGTGTTGTGGAACAACCAGGTGTTTTGACTGGCCAGTGAGTTGGTGTTGTGGAACAATCAGGTGTTGTGACTGACCAGTGAGAGATAGTGTTGTGGAACAACCCGGTGTTCTGACTGACCAGTGAGAGTTAGTGTTGGGGAACAACCAGGTGTTGTGGCTGACCATTGAGAGTGTTGTGGAACAACCAGATGTTGTGACTGACCAGTGAGTGTTGTGGAACAACTAGATGTTGTGACTGATCAGTGAGTGTTGTGGAACAACCCGGTGTTCTGACTGACCAGTGAGAGTTAGTGTTGGGGAACAACCAGGTGTTGTGGCTGACCATTGAGAGTGTTGTGGAACAACCAGATGTTGTGACTGACCAGTGAGTGTTGTGGAACAACCAGATGTTGTGACTGATCAGTGAGTGCTTTGGAACAACCAGATGTTGTGACTGATCAGTGAGTGTCGTGGAATAAACAGGTTTTGTGACTGACCAGTGAACAAGTGTTATGGAACAACCAGGTGTTGTGACTGATCAGTGAGCTAGTGTTGTGGAACAACCAGGTGTTGTGACTGATCAGTGAGCAAGTGTCGTGGAACAACCAGGTGTTGACTGACCAGTGAGAGTTAGTGTTGTGGAACAACCAGGTGTTGTGTCTGACCAGTGAGAGTTAGTGTTGTGGAACAACCAGGTGTTGTGGCTGATCAGTGAGCAAGTGTCGTGGAACAACCAGGCGTTGTGACTGACCAGTGAGAGAGTGTGTTGTGGAACAACCAGGTGTTGTGACTGACCAGTGAGCAAGTGTCGTGGAACAACCAGGTGTTGTGACTGACCAGTGAGAGTTCGTGTTGTGGAACAACCAGGTGTTGTGACTGACCAGTGAGAGTTCGTGTTGTGGAACAACCAGGTGTTTACCTGGAGTTTACCTGGAGAGAGTTCCGGGGGTCAACGCCCCCGCGGCGCGGTCTGTGACCAGGCCTCCTGGTGGATCTGAGCCTGATCAACCAGGCTGTTGCTGCTGGCTGCACGCAAACCAACGTACGAGCCACAGCCCGGCTGGTCAGGAACCGACTTTAGGTGCTTGTCCAGTGCCAGCTTGAAGACTGCCAGGGGTCTGTTGGTAATCCCCCTTATGTATGCTGGGAGGCAGTTGAACAGTCTCGGGCCCCTGACACTTATTGTATGGTCTCTTAACGTGCTAGTGACACCCCTGCTTTTCATTGGGGGGAGGTTGCATCGTCTGCCAAGTCTTTTGCTTTCGTAGTGAGTGATTTTCGTGTGCAAGTTCGGTACTAGTCCCTCTAGGATTTTCCAGGTGTATATAATCATGTATCTCTCCCGCCTGCGTTCCAGGGAATACAGTTTTAGGAACCTCAAGCGCTCCCAGTAATTGAGGTGTTTTATCTCCGTTATGCGCGCCGTGAAAGTTCTCTGTACGTTTTCTAGGTTAGCAATTTCACCTGCCTTGAAAGGTGCTGTTAGTGTGCAGCAATATTCCAGCCTAGATAGAACAAGTGACCTGAAGAGTGACATCATGGGCTTGGCCTCCCTAGTTTTGAAGGTTCTCATTATCCATCCTGTCATTTTTCTAGCAGATGTGACTGATCAGTGAGAGTGTTGTGGAACAACCAGGTGTTGTGACTGATCAATGAGCAAGTGTTGTGGAACAACCAGGTGTTGTGACTGACCAGTGAGCAAGTGTCGTGGAACAACCAGGTGTTGTGACTGACCAGTGAGAGTGTTGTAGAACAACCAGGTGTTGTGACTGATCAGTGAGCAAGTGTTGTGGAACAACCAGGTGTTGTGACTGACCAGTGAGAGTGTGTTGTGGAACAACCAGGTGTTGTGACTGACCAGTGAGAGTTAGTGTTGTGGAACAACCATGTGTTGTGACTGACCAGTGAGTGTGTGTTGTGGAACAACCAGGTGTTGTGACTGATCAGTGAGAAAGTGTCGTGAAACAACCAGGTGTTGTGACTGACCAGTGAGAGTTTGTGTTGTGGAACAACCAGGTGTTGTGACTGACCAGTGAGAGTTAGTGTTGTGGAACAAACAGGTGTTGTGACTGATCAGTGAGTGTCGTGGAACAACCAGGTGTTGTGACTGACCAGTAAGAGATAGTGTTGTGGAACAACCAGGTGTTGTGGCTGATCAGCGAGCAAGTGTCGTGGAACAACCAGGTGTTGTGACTGACCAGTGAGCAAGTGTCGTGGAACAACCAGGTGTTGTGACTGACCAGTGAGAGTTCGTGTTGTGGAACAACCAGGTGTTGTGACTGACCAGTGAGAGTGTGTTATGGAACAACCAGGTGTTGTGACTGACCAGTGAGCAAGTGTCGTGGAACAACCAGGTGTTGTGGCTGATCAGTGAGCAAGTGTTGAGGAACAACCAGGTGTTGTGACTGACCAGTGAGAGTGTTGTGGAACAACCAGGTGTTGTGACTGACCAGTGAGCAAGTGTCGTGGAACAACCAGGTGTTGTGACTGACCAGTGAGAGTTAGTGTTGTGGAACAACTAGGTGTTGTGACTGACCAGCGAGCAAGTGTCGTGGAACAACCAGGTGTTGTGACTGACCAGTGAGAGTTAGTGTTGTGGAACAACCAGGTATTGTGACTGACCAGTGAGAGTGTTGTGGAACAACCATATGTTGTGATTGATCAGTGAGAGTTGTGGAACAACCGGGTGTTTTGGCTGATCAGTGAGATAGTGTTGTGGAACAACCAGGTGTTGTGACTGACCAGTGAGTGTTGTGGAACAACCAGGTGTTGTGACTGACCAGTGAGTGTTGTGGAACAACCAGGTGTTGTGACTGATCAGTGAACAAGTGTTATGGAACAACCAGGTGTTGTGACTGACCAGTGAGAGATAGTGTCGTGGAACAACCAGGTGTTGTGACTGATCAGTGAACAAGTGTCGTGGAACAACCAGGTTTTGTGACTGATCAGTGAGCTAGTGGTGTGGAACAACCAGGTGTTGTGACTGATCATTGAGCTAGTGTTGTGGAACAACCAGGTGTTGTGACTGATCAGTGAGCTAGTGTTATGGAACAGCCAGGTGTTGTGAATGACCAGTGAGAGTTACGGTTGTGGAACAACCAGGTGTTGTGACTTACCAGTGAGAGTTAGTGTTGTGGAACAACCAGGTGTAGTGACTGGCCAGTGAGAGTTAGTGTTGTGGAACAACCAGGTGTTGTGACTGACCAGTGAGAGTTAGTGTTGTGGAACAACCAGGTGTAGTGACTGGCCAGTGAGAGTTAGTGTTGTGGAACAACCAGGTGTTGTGACTGACCAGTGAGAGTTAGTGTTGTGGAACAACCAGGTGTAGTGACTGATCAGTGAGTTAGAGTTGTGGTGACTAACCCTCTCCTGGATTATCCTGGGAGACTAACCCTCCTCTCGGTTATCCTTGGTGGCTAATCTTCCCCTGGTTTATCCTGGGTGACTCACCCTCTCCTGGGTTATTCTTGGTAATTAACCCTCCCTTTGGTTATCCTGAGAAACTAACTCTCGTCTAGGTTAACTTGGGTGGCTAATCCTCCCTTGGGTTATCCTGGGTAGCTAACCCTCCCCTGAGTTATCCTGGGTGGCTAATCCTCCCCTGGGTTATCCTGGACGGCTAACGCTCCCCTGGGTTATCTTGGGTGGCTAACCCTCCCCAGGGTTATCCTGGGTGGCTAACCTTCTCCTGGGTAATCCTGGATGACTAACCCTACTCAGAGTTTCCTTGGATGACTAACCTTTTCCCGGGTTATCCTGGTGACAAACCCTCCCTGAGTTATCTGGGGTGGCTGATCCTTCCCTGGGTTATCCTGAGTGGTTAATCCTCCCCTGGGTTATCCTGGGTAGCTAAGAATCACTTGGGTAATGCTGGGTGGGTAACCCTCCCCAGGGTTGTCCTAAGTGACTAACCCTCCCCTGAGTTATCCTGGGCGGCTGACCCTCCCCTGGGATATCCTGGATGGCTAACACTCCTCTGGGTTTTCCAGTGTGACTAACCCTCCCCTGGGTTATCCTGGGTGAATAACCCTCCTCTGCATTATCCTTGGAGACTAACCCTCCCATGGGTTTTCCTGTGTCGCTAATCCTCCCCTGGGTTGCCTTAGGTTACTAACCCTCCCCTGGTTTATCCTGGGTGACTAATCCTAGCCTGGGTTATCCTGGGTGACTAACCCTCTCCTGGGTTATCCTGGGTGACTAACCCTCTCCTGGGTTATCATGGATGACAAACCCTCCCCTGGGTTATCATAGGTGGCTAACCCTTCCATGGGTTATCCTAGGTGGTTAACCCTTCCCTGATTTATTCGTGGGGGCTAACACTCCCCTGGGTAATGCTGGATGGCTAATGCTCCCCAGGGTTATCCTAGTTGGCTAACCCTCCCCTTGGTTATACTGGGTGGCTAACCCTCTCCTGGGTTATACTGCGTGGCTAACCCTCCCCTGGGTTATCTTGGGTGGCTAACCCTCCACTGCTTTATCCTGGGTGGCTAACCCTCCCCTGGGTTATCCTGGGTGGCTAACGCTCCCCCTGGGTTATCATTTGTGACTAACCCTCCCCTGGGTTATCCTGGGTGGCTAACGCTCCCCCTGGGTTATCTTGGGTTGCTAACCCTCACTTCAATTATCCTGGATGACTAACCCTCCCCAGGGTTATCCTGGATGAATAACGCTCCCCTGGGTTGTCTTGGGTGGCTAACCCTCCCCAGGGTTTCCTGGGTAGCTAACCTTCCCCTGGGTTATCCTGGATGACTAACCCTACCCAGGGTTACCCTGGATGGCTAACCTTCCTCCGGGTTATCCTGGTGACAAACCCTCCCTGAGTTATCCTGCGTGGCTGACCCTCCCCTGGGTTATCCTGAGTGGCTAACCCTCCCTTGGGTTATCCTTGGTAGCTAACACTCCCCTGGGTAATGCTGGGTGGCTAACCCTCCCCAGGGTTGTCCTAAGTGACTAACCCTCCCCTGAGTTATCCTGGGTGGTTGACCCTCCCCTGGGTTATCCTGAGTAGTTAACCATCCCCTGGGTTATCCTGGGTGACTAACCATCCCCTAGGTTATCCTGGGTGACTAAACCTCCCCTGGATTATCCTGGGTGAATAACCCTCCTCTGCGTTATTCTGGGAGACTAACCCTCCCCTGGGTTATCCTGGGTGACTAACCATCCCCTAGGTTATCCTGGGTGACTAATCCTCCCCTGGGTTATCCTGGGTGACTAACCCTCTCCTGGGTTATCATGGTTGACTAACCCTCCCCAGGGTTATCCTAGGTGACTAATCCTATCCTGGGTTATCCTGGGTGACAATCCCTCTCCTGGGTTATCATTGGTGGCTAACCCTTCCCTGGGTTATCCTAGGTGGTTAACCCTTCCCTGATTTATCCAGGGAGGCTAACACTCCCCTGGATAATGCTGGGTGGCTAACGCTCCCCAGGTTTATCCTAGTTGGCTAACCCTCCCCTGGGTTATACTGGGTGGCTAACTTTCCCCTGGGTTATCTTGGGTGGTTAAACCTCCCCTGGGTTATCCTGGGTGGCTAACCCTCCCCTTGGTTATCCTAGTTGGCTAACCCTCCCCTGGGTTATACTGGGTGGCTAACCTTCCCCTGGGTTATACTGTGTGGCTAACCCTCCCCTGGGTTATCCTGGATGACTAACCCTCCCCTGGGTTATCCTGGATGACTAACCCTCCCCTGGGTTATCCTGGATGACTAACCCTCCCCTGGGTTATCCTGGATGACAAACCCTCCCCTGGGTTATCCTGGATGACTAACCGTCCCCTTGGTTATCCTGGATGGCTATCGCTTCCCTGGGTTATCCTGGATAACTAATCCTCCCCTGGGTTATCCTGGATAACTAACCCTCTCCTGGGTTATCCTGGGTGGTTAACCCTCCCCAGGGTTATCCTGGGTGGCTAACTCTCCCCTGGGTTATCCTGGGTGACTACCCCTCCCCTGGGCTGTCCTGGATGGCTAACCCTGCCCTGGGTTATCCTGGTTTCCTAACCCTCCCCTGAGTTATCCTGACTGGCTAACACTCTCCTAGGTTATCCTGGGTGGCGAACCCTCCCTAGGGCTATCCTGGGTGGTTAATCCTCCCCTGTGTTATCCTGGGTGGCTATCCCTTCCCTTGGTTATCCTGTGTTGGCAACCCTCCCCGGGTTATTCTGGGTGACTAAAATTCTCCTGGGTTATCCTGGGTGACTATTCCTCCCCTGGGTTATACTGGGTGGATAACCCTCCCCTTTATTATCCTGGGTGACTAACCCTCCCATGAGTTTTCCTGGATGACTAACCCTCCCCAGGGGTATCTTGGGTGGCTAACCCTCCCCTGGGTTATCCTGGGTGGCTAACCCTTCCCTGGATTATCCTGGGTGACTAATCCTTCCCTGGGTTATCCTGGGTGGTTAACCCTCCCCTGGGTTATCCTGGGTGACTAACCCTCCCCTGGGTTATCCTGGGTGGCTAACCCTCCCCTGGGTTATCCTGGGTGGCTAACCCTCCCCTGGGTTATCCTGGGTAGCTAACCCTCCCCTGGGTTATCCTGGGTGGTTAACCCTCCCCTGGGTTATCCTGGGTGGCTAACCCTCCCCTGGGTTATCCTGGGTGGCTAACCCTCCCCTGGGTTATCCTGGGTGGCTAACCCTCCCCTGGGTTAACCTGGGTGGTTAACGCTCCCCTTAGTTATCCTGGATGGTTAACCCTCTCCAGGGTTATCCTGGGTGGTTAACCCTCTCCTGGGTTATCTCTGTGGTTAACCCTCCCCTGGCTTATCCTGGGTGGTTAACCCTCTCCTGGGTTATCCTCTGTGGTGTACCCTCCCCTGGGTTATCCTGGGTGGCTAACCCTCCCCTGGGTTATTCTGGGTGGCTAACCCTCCCCTGGGTTATCCAGGGTGGCTAACCCTCCCTTGGTTTATCCTGAGTGAATAACCCTCTCCTGGGTTATCCTGGGTGGCTAACCCTCCCCTGGGTTATCCTGGGTGGCTAACCCTCCTCTGGTTTATCCTGGGTGGCTAACCCTCCCCTGGGTTATCCTGGGTGGCTAACCCTCCCCTGGGTTATCCTGGGTGGTTAACCCTCCCCTGGGTTATCCTGGGTGGCTAACCCTCCCCTGGGTTATCCTGGGTGGCTAACCCTCCCCTGGGTTATCCTGGGTGGTTAACCCTCCTCTGTGTTATCCTGGTTGGTTAACTCTCCCCTGGGTTATTCTGGGTGGCTAACCCTCCCCTGGGTTATCCTTGGTGGCTAACCCTCCTCTGGGTTATCCTGGGTGGCTAACCCTCCCCTGGGTTAACCTGGGTGGTTAATCCTCCCCTGGGTTATCCTGGGTGGTTAACCCTCCCCTGGGTTATCCTGGATGGTTAACCCCCCTGGGATATCCTTGGTGCTTAAAGCTCCCCTGGGTTATCCTGGGTGGTTAACGCTCCCCTTAGTTATCCTGGATGGTTAACCCTCTCCAGGGTTATCCTGGGTGGTTAACGCTCCCCTTAGTTATCCTGGATGGTTAACCCTCTCCAGGGTTATTCTGGGTGGGTGGTTAACCCTCCCCTGGGTTATCCTTGGTGGCTAACCCTCCCCTGGGTTATCCTGGATGGCTAACCCTCCCCTGGGTTATCCAGGGTGGCTAACCCTCCCTTGGGTTATCCTGAGTGAATAATCCTCTCCTGGGTTATCCTGGGTGGCTAACCCTTCCCTGGGTTATCCTGGGTGGCTAACCCTCCCCTGGGTTATCCTGGGTGGCTAACCCTCCCCAGGGTTATCCTGGGTGGCTAACCCTCCCATGGGTTATCCTGGGTGGCTAACCCTCCCCTGGGTTATCCTGGGTGGCTAACCCTCCCCTGGGTTATCCTGGGTGGCTAACCCTCCTTTGGGTTATCCTGGGTGGTTAACCCTCCCCTGGGTTATCCTGGGTGGCTAACCCTCCCCTGGGTTATCCTGGGTGGCTAACCCTCCCCTGGGATATCCTAGGTGGCTAACCCTCCCCTGGGTTATCCTGGGTGGCTAACCCTCCCCTGGGTTATCCTGGGTGGCTAACCCTCCCCTGGGTTATCTTGGGTGGCTAACCCTCCCCTGGGTTATCCTGGGTGGTTAACGCTCCCCTGGGTTATCCTGGGTGACTAACCCTCCCCTGGGTTATCCTGGGTGGTTAACCCTCCCCTGGGTTATCCTGGGTGGCTAACCCTTCCCTGGATTATCCTGGGTGGTTAACCCTCTCCTGGGTTATCCTGGGTGGTTAACCCTCCCCTGGGTTATGATGGGTGGTTAACCCTTCCCTGGGTTATCATGGGTGGTTAACCCTCCCCTGGGTTATCCTGGGTGGCTAACCCTCCCCTGGGTTATCCTGGGTGGTTAACCCTCCCCTGGGTTATCCTGGGTGGCTAACCCTCCCCTGGGTTATCCTGGGTGGTTAACCCTCCCCTGGGTTATCCTGGGTGGCTAACCCTCCCCTGGGTTATCCTGGGTGGTTAACCCTCCCCTGGGTTATCCTTGGTGGCTAACCCTCCCCTGGGTTATCCTGGATGGCTAACCCTCCCCTTGGTTATCCAGGGTGGCTAACCCTCCCTTGGGTTATCCTGAGTGAATAACCCTCTCCTGGGTTATCCTGGGTGGCTAACCCTCCCCTGGGTTATCCTGGGTGGCTAACCCTCCCCTGGGTTCTCCTGGGTGGCTAACCCTCCCCAGGGTTATCCTGGGTGGCTAACCCTCCCATGGGTTATCCTGGGTGGCTAACCCTCCCCTGGGTTATCCTGGGTGGCTAACCCTCCCCTGGGTTATCCTGGGTGGCTAACCCTCCTTTGGGTTATCCTGGGTGGTTAACCCTCCCCTGGGTTATCCTGGGTGGCTAACCCTCCCCTGGGTTATCCTGCGTGGCTAACCCTCCCCTGGGTTATCCTAGGTGGCTAACCCTCCCCTGGGTTATCCTGGGTGGCTAACCCTCCCCTGGGTTATCCTGGGTGGCTAACCCTCCCCTGGGTTATCTTGGGTGGCTAACCCTCCCCTGGGTTATCCTGGGTGGTTAACGCTCCCCTGGGTTATCCTGGGTGACTAACCCTCCCCTGGGTTATCCTGTAGGGTTAACCCTCCCCTGGGTTATCTTGGGTGGCTAACCCTCCCCTGGATTATCCTGGGTGGTTAACCCTCCCCTGGGTTATCCTGGGTGGCTAACCCTCCCCTGGGTTATCCTGGGTGGCTAACCCTCCTTTGGGTTATCCTGGGTGGTTAACCCTCCCCTGGGATATCCTGGGTGGCTAACCCTCCCCTGGGTTATCCTGGGTGGTTAACCCTCCCCTGGGTTATCCTGGGTGGCTAACCCTCCCCTGGGTTATCCTGGGTGGTTAACCCTCCCCTGGGTTATCCTGGGTGGCTAACCCTCCCCTGGGTTATCCTGGGCGGTTAACCCTCCCCTGGGTTATCCTGGGTGGCTAACCCTCCCCTGGGTTAACCTGGGTGGTTAACCCTCCCCTGGGTTATCCTGGGTGGCTAACCCTCCCCTGGGTTATCCTGGGTGGTTAACCCTCCTCTGGGTTATACTGGGTGGCTAACCCTCCCCTGGGTTATCCTGGGTGGCTAATCCTCCCCTGGGTTATCCTGGGCGGTTAACCCTCCCCTGGGTTATCCTGGGTGGCTAACCCTCCCCTGGGTTATCCTGGGTGATTAACGCTCCCCTGGGTTATCCTGGGTGACTAACCCACCCCTGGGTTATCCTGGGTGGTTAACCCTACCCTGGGTTATCCTGGGTGGCTAACCCTCCCCTGGGTTATCCTGGATGGTTAACCCCCCTGGGATATCCTTGGTGCTTAAAGCTCCCCTGGGTTATCCTGGGTGGTTAACGCTCCCCTTAGTTATCCTGGATGGTTAACCCTCTCCAGGGTTATCCTGGGTGGTTAACGCTCCCCTTAGTTATCCTGGATGGTTAACCCTCTCCAGGGTTATCCTGGGTGGGTGGTTAACCCTCCCCTGGGTTATCCTTGGTGGCTAACCCTCCCCTGGGTTATCCTGGATGGCTAACCCTCCCCTGGGTTATCCAGGGTGGCTAGCCCTCCCTTGGGTTATCCTGAGTGAATAACCCTCTCCAGGGTTATCCTGGGTGGCTAACCCTCCCCTGGGTTATCCTGGGTGGCTAACCCTCCCCTGGGTTATCCTGGGTGGCTAACCCTCCCCAGGGTTATCCTGGGTGGCTAAGATTCCCATGGGTTATCCTGGGTGGCTAACCCTCCCCTGGGTTATCCTGGGTGGCTAGCCCTCCCCTGGGTTATCCTGGGTGGCTAACCCTCCTTTGGGTTATCCTGGGTGGTTAACCCTCCCCTGGGTTATCCTGGGTGGCTAACCCTCCCCTGGGTTATCCTGGGTGGCTAACCCTCCCCTGGGTTATCCTAGGTGGCTAACCCTCCCCTGGGTTATCCTGGGTGGCTAACGCTCCCCTGGGTTATCCTGGGTGGCTAACCCTCCCCTGGGTTATCTTGGGTGGCTAACCCTCCCCTGGGTTATCCTGGGTGGTTAACGCTCCCCTGGGTTATCCTGGGTGACTAACCCTCCCCTGGGTTATCCTTGGTGGTTAACCCTCCCCTGGGTTATCCTGGGTGGCTAACCCTCCCCTGGATTATCCTGGGTGGTTAACCCTCTCCTGCGTTATCCTGGGTGGCTAACCCTCCCCTGGGTTATCCTGGGTGGCTAACCCTCCTTTGGGTTATCCTGGGTGGTTAACCCTCCCCTGGGTTATCCTGGGTGGCTAACCCTCCCCTGGGTTATCCTGGGTGGTTAACCCTCCCCTGGGTTATCCTGGGTGGCTAACCCTCCCCTGGGTTATCCTGGGTGGCTAACCCTCCCCTGGGTTATCCTGGGTGGCTAACCCTCCCCTGGGTTATCCTGGGTGGTTAACCCTCCCCTGGGTTATCCTTGGTGGCTAACCCTCCCCTGGGTTATCCTGGATGGCTAACCCTCCCCTGGGTTATCCAGGGTGGCTAACCCTCCCGTGGGTTATCCTGAGTGAAAAACCCTCCCCTGGGTTATCCTGGGTGGCTAACCCTCCCCTGGGTTATCCTGGGTGGCTAACCCTCCCCAGGGTTATCCTGGGTGGCTAACCCTCCCATGGGTTATCCTGGGTGGCTAACCCTCCCCTGGGTTATCCTGGGTGGCTAACCCTCCCCTGGGTTATCCTGGGTGGCTAACCCTCCTTTGGGTTATCCTGGGTGGTTAACCCTCCCCTGGGTTATCCTGGGTGGCTAACCCTCCCCTGGGTTATCCTGGGTGGCTAACCCTCCCCTGGGTTATCCTAGGTGGCTAACCCTCCCCTGGGTTATCCTGGGTGGCTAACCCTCCCCTGGGTTATCCTGGGTGGCTAACCCTCCCCTGGGTTATCTTGGGTGGCTAACCCTCCCCTGGGTTATCCTGGGTGGTTAACGCTCCCCTGGGTTATCCTGGGTGACTACCCCTCCCCTTGGGTTATCATGGGTGGCTATCCCTCCGTGGGTTATCCTGGGTGGCTAACCCTCTCCTGGATTGTCCTGGGTGGTTAACCCTCCCCTGGGTTATCCTGGGTGGCTAACCCTCCCCTGGGTTATCCTGGGTGGCTAACCCTCCTTTGGGTTATCCTGGGTGGTTAACCCTCCCCTGGGTTATCCTGGGTGGCTAACCCTCCCCTGGGTTATCCTGGGTGGTTAACCCTCCCCTGGGTTATCCTGGGTGGCTAACCCTCCCCTGGGTTATCCTGGGTGGTTAACCCTCCCCTGGGTTATCCTGGGTGGCTAACCCTCCCCTGGGTTATCCTGGGCGGTTAACCCTCCCCTGGGTTATCCTGGGTGGCTAACCCTCCCCTGGGTTAACCTGGGTGGTTAACCCTCCCCTGGGTTATCCTGGGTGGCTAACCCTCCCCTGGGTTATCCTGGGTGGTTAACCCTCCCCTGGGTTATACTGGGTGGCTAACCCTCCCCTGGGTTATCCTGGGTGGCTAATCCTCCCCTGGGTTATCCTGGGCGGTTAACCCTCCCCTGGGTTATCCTGGGTGGCTAACCCTCCCCTGGGTTATCCTGGGTGATTAACGCTCCCCTGGGTTATCCTGGGTGACTAACCCACCCCTGGGTTATCCTGGGTGGTTAACCCTACCCTGGGTTATCCTGGGTGGCTAACCCTCCCCTGGGTTATCCTTGGTGGTTAACCCTCCCCTGGGTTATCCTGGGTGACTAACCCTCCCCTGGGTTATCCTGGGTGGTTAACCCTCCCCTGGGTTATCCTGGATGGTTAACCCTCTCCAGGGTTATCCTGGGTGGTTAAACCTCTCCTGGGTTATCTCTGTGGTTAACCCTCCCCTGGCTTATCCTGGGTGGTTAACCCTCTCCTGGGTTATCCTCTGTGGGTAACCCTCCTCTGGGTTATCCTGGGTGGCTAACCCTCCCCTGGGTTATTCTGTGTGGCTAACCCTCCCCTGGGTTATCCAGGGTGGCTAACCCTCCCTTGGTTTATCCTGAGTGAATAACCCTCTCCTGGGTTATCCTGAGTGGCTAACCCTCCCCTGGGTTATCCTGGGTGGCTAACCCTCCTCTGGTTTATCCTGGGTGGCTAACCCTCCCCTGGGTTATCCTGGGTGGCCAACCCTCCCCTGGGTTATCCTGGGTGGTTAACCCTCCCCTGGGTTATCCTGGGTGGCTAACCCTCCCCTGGGTTATCCTGGGTGGCTAACCCTCCCCTGGGTTATCCTGGGTGGTTAACCCTCATCTGGGTTATTCTGGGTGGCTAACCCTCCCCTGGGTTATCCTGGGTGGCTAACCCTCCCCTGGGTTATCCTGGGTGGCTAACCCTCCCCTGGGTTATCCTGGGTGGTTAATCCTCCCTTGGGTTATCCTGGGTGGTTAACCCTCCCCTGGGTTATCCTGGATGGTTAACCCCCCTGGGATATCCTTGGTGCTTAAAGCTCCCCTGGGTTATCCTGGGTGGTTAACGCTCCCCTTAGTTATCCTGGATGGTTAACCCTCTCCAGGGTTATCCTGGGTGGTTAACCCTCTCCTGGGTTATCTCTGTGGTTAACCCTCCCCTGGCTTATCCTGGGTGGTTAACCCTCTCCTGGGTTATCCTCTGTGGTTAACCCTCCCCTGGGTTACCCTGGGTGGCTAACCCTCCCCTGGGTTATTCTGGGTGGCTAACCCTCCCCTGGGTTATCCAGGGTGGCTAACCCTCCCTTGGTTTATCCTGAGTGAATAACCCTCTCCTGGGTTATCCTGGGTGGCTAACCCTCCCCTGGGTTATCCTGGGTGGCTAACCCTCCCCTGGGTTATCCTGGGTGGCTAACCCTCCCCTGGGTTATCCTGGGCAGTTAACCCTCCCCTGGGTTATCCTGGGTGGCTAACCCTCCCCTGGGTTATCCTGGGTGGTTAACGCTCCCCTGGGTTATCCTGGGTAACTAACCCTCCCCTGGGTTATCCTGGGTTTTTAACCCTCCCCTGGGTTATCCTGGGTGGCTAACCCTCCCCTGGATTATGCTGGGTGGTTAACCCTCCCCTGGGTTATCCTGGGTGGCTAACCCTCCCCTGGGTTATCCTGGGTGGCTAACCCTCCCCTGGGTTATCCTGGGTGGCTAACCCTCCCCTGGGTTATCCTGGGTGGCTAACCCTCCTTTGGGTTATCCTGGGTGGCTAACCCCCCCCCTGGGTTATCCTGGGTGGCTAACCCTCCCCTGGGTTATCCTGGGTGGTTAACCCTCCCCTTGGTTATCCTGGGTGGCTAACCCTCCCCTGGGTTATCCTGGGTGGTTAACCCTCCCCTTGGTTATCCTGGGTGGCTAACCCTCCCCTGGGTTATCCTGGGCGGTTAACCCTCCCCTGGGTTATCCTGGGTGGATAACCCTCCCCTGGGTTATGCTGGGTGGTTAACCCTCCCCTGGGTTATCCTGGGTGGCTAACCCTCCCCTGGGTTATCCTGGGTGGCTAACCCTCCCCTGGGTTATCCTGGGTGGTTAACCCTCCCCTGGGTTATCCTGGGTGGCTAACCCTCCCCTGGGTTATCCTGGGCGGTTAACCCTCCCCTGGGTTATCCTGGGTTACTAACCTTCCCCTGGGTTATCCAGGGTGGTTAACGCTCCCCTGGGTTATCCTGGGTGACTAACCCTCCCCTGGGTTATCCTGGGTGGTTAACCCTCCCCTGGGTTATCCTGGGTGGCTAACCCTCCTCTGGGTTATCCTGGGTGGTTAACCCTCCCCTGGGTTATCGTGGGTGACTAACCCTCCCCTGGGTTATCCTGGGTGGCTAACCCTCCCCTGGGTTATCCTGGGTGGCTAACCCTCCCCTGGGTTACCCTGGGTGGTTAACCCTCCCCTGGGTTATCCTGGGTGGCTAACCCTCCCCTGGGTTATTCTGGGCGGCTAACCCTCCCCTGGGTTATCCTGGCTGGCTAACCCTTCCCTGGGTTATCCTGGGTGGTTAACCCTCCTCTGGGTTATCCTGGGTGACTAACCCTCCTCTGGGTTATCCTGGGTGGTTAACCCTCCCCTGGGTTATCCTCCTGAGTGGCTAACCCTCCCCTGGGTTATCCTGGGTGGCTAACCCTTCCCTGGGTTATCCTGGGTGGTTAACCCTCCCCTGGGTTATACTGGGTGGCTAACCCTCCCCTGGGTTATCCTGGGTGGTTAACCCTCCACTGGGTTATACAGGGTGGCTAACCCTCCCCTGGGTTATAACGAGTGGCTAACCCTCCCCTGGGTTATCCTGGGTGACTAACCCTCCCCTGGGTTATCCTGGGTGGTTAACCCTCCCCTGGGTTATCCTGGGTGGCTAACCCTCCCCTGGGTTATCCTGGGTGGTTAACCCTCCCCTGGGTTATCCTGGGTGGTTAACCCTCCCCTGGGTTATCCTGGGTGGCTAACCCTCCCCTGGGTTATCCTGGGTGGCTAACCCTCCCCTGGGTTATCCTGGGTGGCTAACCCTCCCCTGGGTTATCCTGGGTGGTTAACCCTCCCCTGGGTTATCCTGGGTGGTTAACCCTCCCCTGGGTTATCCTGGGTGGCTAACCCTCCCCTGGGTTATCCTGGGTGGCTAACCCTCCCCTGGGTTATCCTGGGTGGCTAACCCTCCCCTGGGTTATCCTGGGTGGCTAACCCTCCCCTGGGTTATCCTTGGTGGCTAACCCTCCCCTGGGTTATCCTGGGTGGCTAACCCTCCCCTGGGTTATCCTGGGTGGCTAACCCTCCCCTGGGTTATCCTGGGTGGCTAACCCTCCCCTGGGTTATCCTGGGTGGCTAACCCTCCCCTGGGTTATCCTGGGTGGCTAACCCTCCCCTGGGTTATCCTGGGTGACTAACCCTCCCCTGGGTTATCCTGGGTGGTTAACCCTCCCCTGGGTTATCCTGGGTGGCTCTCCCCTGGGTTATCCTGGGTGGCTAACCCTCCCCTGGGTTATCCTGGGTGGCTAACCCTCCCCTGGGTTATCCTGGGTGGCTAACCCTCCCCTGGGTTATCCTGGGTGGCTAACCCTCCCCTGGGTTATCCTGGGTGGCTAACCCTCCCCTGGGTTATCCTGGGTGGTTAACCCTCCCCTGGGTTATCCTGGGTGGCTAACCCTCCCCTGGGTTATCCTGGGTGGCTAACCCTCCCCTGGGTTATCCTGGGTGGCTAACCCTCCCCTGGGTTATCCTGGGTGGTTAACCCTCCCCTGGGTTATCCTGAGTGGCTAACCCTCCCCTGGGTTATCCTGGGTGGCTAACCCTTCCCTGGGTTATCCTGGGTGGTTAACCCTCCCCTGGGTTATACTGGGTGGCTAACCCTCCCCTGGGTTATTCTGGGTGGCTAACCCTCCCCTGGGTTATCCTGGCTGGCTAACCCTTCCCTGGGTTATCCTGGGTGGTTAACCCTCCTCTTGGTTATCCTGGGTGACTAACCCTCCCCTGGGTTATCCTGGGTGGTTAACCCTCCCCCTGGGTTATCCTCCTGAGTGGCTAACCCTCCCCTGGGTTATCCTGGGTGGCTATCCCTTCCCTGGGTTATCCTGGGTGGTTAATCCTCCCCTGGGTTATACTGGGTGGCTAACCCTCCCCTGGGTTATCCTGGGTGGTTAACCCTCCCCTGGATTATACTGGGTGGCTAACCCTCCCCTGGGTTATACTGGGTGGCTAACCCTCCCCTGGGTTATCCTGGGTGACTAACCCTCCCCTGGGTTATCCTGGGTGGTTAACCCTCCCCTGGGTTATCCTGGGTGGCTAACCCTCCCCTGGGTTATCCTGGGTGGTTAACCCTCCCCTGGGTTATCCTGGGTGGTTAACCCTCCCCTGGGTTATCCTGGGTGGCTAACCATCCCCTGGGTTATCCTGGGTGGCTAACCCTCCCCTGGGTTATCCTGGGTGGCTAACCCTCCCCTGGGTTATCCTGGGTGGCTAACCCTCCCCTGGGTTATCCTGGGTGGTTAACCCTCCCTTTGGTTATCCTGGGTGGCTAACCCTCCCCTGGGTTATCCTGGGTGGCTAACCCTCCCCTGGGTTATCCTGGGTGACTAACCCTCCCCTGGGTTATCCTGGGTGGCTAACCCTCCCCTGGGTTATCCTGGGTGGCTAACCCTCCCCTGGGTTATCCTGGGTGGCTAACCCTCCCCTGGGTTATCCTGGGTGGCTAACCCTCCCCTGGGTGGCTAACCCTCCCCTGGGTTATCCTGGGTGGCTAACCCTCCCCTGGGTTATCCTGGGTGGCTAACCCTCCCCTGGGTTATCCTGGGTGGCTAACCCTCCTCTGGGTTATCCTGGGTGGTTAACCCTCCCCTGGGTTATCCTGGGTGGCTAACCCTCCCCTGCGTTATCCTGGGTGGCTAACCCTCCCCTGGGTTATCCTGGGTGGTTAACCCTCCCCTGGGTTATCCTGGGTGGTTAACCCTCCCCTGGGTTATCCTGGGTGGCTAACCCTCCCCAGGGTTATCCTGGGTGGCTAACCCTCCCCTGGGTTATCCTGGGTGGCTAACCCTCCTTTGGGTTATCCTGGGTGGTTAACCCTCCCCTGGGTTATCCTGGGTGGCTAACCCTCCCCTGGGTTATCCTGGGTGGCTAACCCTCCCCTGGGTTATCCTGGGTGGCTAACCCTCCCCTGGGTTATCCTGGGTGGCTAACCCTCCCCTGGGTTATCCTGGGTGGCTAACCCTCCCCTGGGTTATCCTGGGTGGCTAACCCTCCCCTGGGTTATCCTGGGTGGCTAACCCTCCCCTGGGTTATCCTGGGTGGCTAACCCTCCCCTGGGTTATCCTGGGTGGCTAACCCTCCCCTGGGTTATCCTGGGTGGCTAACCCTCCCCTGGGTTATCCTGGGTGGCTAACCCTCCCCTGGGTTATCCTGGGTGGCTAACCCTCCCCTGGGTTATCCTGGGCGGTTAACCCTCCCCTGGGTTATCCTGGGTGGCTAACCCTCCCCTGGGTTATCCTGGGTGGTTAACGGTCCCCTGGGTTATCCTGGGTGACTAACCCTCCCCTGGGTTATCCTGGGTGGTTAACCCTCCCCTGGGTTATCCTGGGTGGCTAACCCTCCCCTGGGTTATCCTGGGTGGCTAACCCTCCCCTGGGTTATCCTGGGTGGTTAACCCTCCTCTGGGTTATCCTGGGTGACTAACCCTCCCCTGGGTTATCCTGGGTGGTTAACCCTCCCCTGGGTTATCCTGAGTGGCTAGCCCTCCCCTGGGTTATCCTGGGTGGCTAACCCTTCCCTGGGTTATCCTGGGTGGTTAACCCTCCCCTGGGTTATACTGGGTGGCTAACCCTCCCCTGGGTTATCCTGGGTGGTTAACCCTCCCCTGGGTTATACTGGGTGGCTAACCCTCCCCTGGGTTATACTGGGTGGCTAACCCTCCCCTGGGTTATCCTGGGTGACTAACCCTCCCCTGGGTTATCCTGGGTGGTTAACCCTCTCCTGGGTTATCCTGGGTGGCTAACCCTCCCCTGGGTTATCCTGGGTGGTTAACCCTCCCCTGGGTTATCCTGGGTGGTTAACCCTCCCCTGGGTTATCCTGGGTGGCTAACCCTCCCCTGGGTTATCCTGGGTGGCTATCCCTCCCCTGGGTTATCCTGGGTGGCTAACCGTCCCCTGGGTTATCCTGGGTGGTTAACCCTCCCCTGGGTTATCCTGGGTGGTTAACCCTCCCCTGGGTTATCCTGGGTGGCTAACCCTCTCCTGGGTTATCCTGGGTGGCTAACCCTCCCCTGGGTTATCCTGGGTGGCTAACGCTCCCCTGGGTTATCCTGGGTGGCTAACCCTCCCCTGGGTTATCCTTGGTGGCTAACCCTCCCCTGGGTTATCCTGGGTGGCTAACCCTCCCCTGGGTTATCCTGGGTGGCTAACCCTCCCCTGGGTTATCCTGGGTGGCTAACCCTCCCCTGGGTTATCCTGGGTGGCTAACCCCTGGGTGGCTAACCCTCCCCTGGGTTATCCTGGGTGGCTAACCATCCCCTGGGTTATCCTGGGTGGCTAACCCTCCCCTGGGTTATCCTGGGTGGCTAACCCTCCCTAACCCTCCCCTGGGTTATCCTGGGTGGCTAACCCTCCCCTGGGTTATCCTGGGTGGCTTCCCCTGGGTTATCCTGGGTGGTTAACCCTCCCTTTGGTTAACCCTCCCCTGGGTTATCCTGGGTGGGTTATCCTGGGTGGCTAACTAACCCTCCCCTGGGTTATCCTGGGTGGCTAACCCTCCCCTGGGTTATCCTGGGTGACTAACCCTCCCCTGGGTTATCCTGGGTGGCTAACCCTCCCCTGGGTTATCCTGGGTGGCTAACCCTCCCCTGGGTTATCCTGGGTGGCTAACCCTCCCCTGGGTTATCCTGGGTGGCTAACCCTCCCCTGGGTGGCTAACCCTCCCCTGGGTTATCCTGGGTGGCTAACCCTCCCCTGGGTTATCCTGGGTGGCTAACCCTCCCCTGGGTTATCCTGGGTGGCTAACCCTCCTCTGGGTTATCCTGGGTGGTTAACCCTCCCCTGGGTTATCCTGGGTGGCTAACCCTCCCCTGCGTTATCCTGGGTGGCTAACCCTCCCCTGGGTTATCCTGGGTGGTTAACCCTCCCCTGGGTTATCCTGGGTGGTTAACCCTCCCCTGGGTTATCCTGGGTGGCTAACCCTCCCCAGGGTTATCCTGGGTGGCTAACCCTCCCCTGGGTTATCCTGGGTGGCTAACCCTCCTTTGGGTTATCCTGGGTGGTTAACCCTCCCCTGGGTTATCCTGGGTGGCTAACCCTCCCCTGGGTTATCCTGGGTGGCTAACCCTCCCCTGGGTTATCCTGGGTGGCTAACCCTCCCCTGGGTTATCCTGGGTGGCTAACCCTCCCCTGGGTTATCCTGGGTGGCTAACCCTCCCCTGGGTTATCCTGGGTGGCTAACCCTCCCCTGGGTTATCCTGGGTGGCTAACCCTCCCCTGGGTTATCCTGGGTGGCTAACCCTCCCCTGGGTTATCCTGGGTGGCTAACCCTCCCCTGGGTTATCCTGGGTGGCTAACCCTCCCCTGGGTTATCCTGGGTGGCTAACCCTCCCCTGGGTTATCCTGGGTGGCTAACCCTCCCCTGGGTTATCCTGGGCGGTTAACCCTCCCCTGGGTTATCCTGGGTGGCTAACCCTCCCCTGGGTTATCCTGGGTGGTTAACGGTCCCCTGGGTTATCCTGGGTGACTAACCCTCCCCTGGGTTATCCTGGGTGGTTAACCCTCCCCTGGGTTATCCTGGGTGGCTAACCCTCCCCTGGGTTATCCTGGGTGGCTAACCCTCCCCTGGGTTATCCTGGGTGGTTAACCCTCCTCTGGGTTATCCTGGGTGACTAACCCTCCCCTGGGTTATCCTGGGTGGTTAACCCTCCCCTGGGTTATCCTGAGTGGCTAGCCCTCCCCTGGGTTATCCTGGGTGGCTAACCCTTCCCTGGGTTATCCTGGGTGGTTAACCCTCCCCTGGGTTATACTGGGTGGCTAACCCTCCCCTGGGTTATCCTGGGTGGTTAACCCTCCCCTGGGTTATACTGGGTGGCTAACCCTCCCCTGGGTTATACTGGGTGGCTAACCCTCCCCTGGGTTATCCTGGGTGACTAACCCTCCCCTGGGTTATCCTGGGTGGTTAACCCTCTCCTGGGTTATCCTGGGTGGCTAACCCTCCCCTGGGTTATCCTGGGTGGTTAACCCTCCCCTGGGTTATCCTGGGTGGTTAACCCTCCCCTGGGTTATCCTGGGTGGCTAACCCTCCCCTGGGTTATCCTGGGTGGCTATCCCTCCCCTGGGTTATCCTGGGTGGCTAACCGTCCCCTGGGTTATCCTGGGTGGTTAACCCTCCCCTGGGTTATCCTGGGTGGTTAACCCTCCCCTGGGTTATCCTGGGTGGCTAACCCTCTCCTGGGTTATCCTGGGTGGCTAACCCTCCCCTGGGTTATCCTGGGTGGCTAACGCTCCCCTGGGTTATCCTGGGTGGCTAACCCTCCCCTGGGTTATCCTTGGTGGCTAACCCTCCCCTGGGTTATCCTGGGTGGCTAACCCTCCCCTGGGTTATCCTGGGTGGCTAACCCTCCCCTGGGTTATCCTGGGTGGCTAACCCTCCCCTGGGTTATCCTGGGTGGCTAACCCTCCCCTGGGTTATCCTGGGTGGCTAACCCTCCCCTGGGTTATCCTGGGTGACTAACCCTCCCCTGGGTTATCCTGGGTGGCTAACCCTCCCCTGGGTTATCCTGGGTGGCTAACCCTCCCCTGGGTTATCCTGGGTGGCTAACTCTCCCCTGGGTTATCCTGGGTGGCTAACCCTCCCCTGGGTGGCTAACCCTCCCCTGGGTTATCCTGGGTGGCTAACCCTCCCCTGGGTTATCCTGGGTGGCTAACCCTCCCCTGGGTTATCCTGGGTGGCTAACCCTCCCCTGGGTTACCCTGGGTGGTTAACCCTCCCCTGGGTTATCCTGGGTGGCTAACCCTCCCCTGGGTTATCCTGGGTGGTTAACCCTCTGGGTTATCCTGGGTGACTAACCCTCCCCATGGGTTATCCTGGGTTGTTAACCCTCCCCTGGGTTATCCTGAGTGGCTAACCCTCCCCTGGGTTATCCTGGGTGGCTAACCCTTCCCTGGGTTATCCTGGGTGGTTAACCCTCCCCTGGGTTATACTGGGTGGCTAACCCTCCCCTGGGTTATCCTGGGTGGTTAACCCTCCCCTGGGTTATACTGGGTGGCTAACCCTCCCCTGGGTTATACTTGGTGGCTGACCCTCCCCTGGGTTATCCTGGGTGACTAACCCTCCCCTGGGTTATCCTGGGTGGTTAACCCTCCCCTGGGTTATCCTGGGTGGCTAACCCTCCCCTGGGTTATCCTGGGTGGTTAACCCTCCCCTGGGTTATCCTGGGTGGTTAACCCTCCCCTTGGTTATCCTGGGTGGCTAACCCTCCCCTGGGTTATCCTGGGTGGCTAACCCTCCCCTGGGTTATCCTGGGTGGTTAACCCTCCCCTGGGTTATCCTGGGTGACTAACCCTCCCCTGGGTTATCCTGGGTGGCTAACCCTCCCCTGGGTTAGAAATTCAAAACATCGCCACAATAAAATATCACAGTTAAACCTGTGTTTATTTACCTAACAAATATTAATATTGTCTTTTTTACATTGTTATCTCTGTAAAATCTTATTTACAGTTAACCTGTAAAATCTTATTTAAAGTTAACCTGTAAAATCTTATTTACAGTTAACCTGTAAAATCTTGTTTACAGTTAACCTGTAAAATCTTGTTATTTACAGTTAACCTGTGAAATACAACAGAAATCAATGGTGAAAAATAAACCAAAATTCGACTGCGTGAGAATCAGTAAAAAAGTTACAAGTATAGTGAACTTGAGTTATTTACAAGAAATTTACGTAGAGAAAATCAGGTAAGAGAAATAGGTTGAAGAATGTTAATTACTTGTAGTGGGAAACAATGTGTGTTGTTGCTGTCAATGTTACCAGATAACTAAGTCACATTATTGTAATATTCTGTTTTTGTGCTGTACATGTGTCGTTGTTATATATTATGAGGGTAAGATGATGAAGGTCACTGTTGACACCTTGATAACTGTGGTTCCTTGCTTCTCCTTGATGTCGCGCTCTCACAAACATCAACCTGCTATTATTCTATATTCTGGTCACTCTCTTTATGAAATATTTTATTGCTGTTAGAGAGGCTTTGTAAATTATAATGGGTATTTTTTAATTGTAACTGATGTGGGTAAATGCTGTAATTTTTAAAAATATATCTAATTTTACTAACGCAAGTGTTTATCTGTTATTCCTGTTATTCCTTCAGCACGCATTTTGTGCGCTATTACGCCATGGTCACACTTGTCGAAGGCTTTTGCAAAGTCTGTATATATTACATCTGCATTCTTTTTGTCTTCTAGTGCATTTAGGACCTTGTCGTAGTGATCCAGTAGTTGAGATAGACAGGAGCGACCTGTTCTAAACCCATGTTGCCCTGGGTTGTGTAACTGATGGGTTTCTAGATGGGTGGTGATCTTGCTTCTTAGGACCCTTTCAAAGATTTTTATGATATGGGATGTTAGTGCTATCGGTCTGTAGTTCTTTGCTGTTGCTTTACTGCCCCCTTTGTGGAGTGGGGCTATGTCTGTTGTTTTTAGTAACTGTGGGACGACCCCCGTGTCCATGCTCCCTCTCCATAGGATGGTAAAAGCACATGATAGGGGCTTCTTGCAGTTCTTGATGAACACGGAGTTCCACGAGTCTGGCCCTGGGGCAGAGTGCATGGGCATGTCATTTATCGCCTGTTCGAAGTCATTTGGTGTCAGGATAACATCAGATAGGCTTGTGTTAACCAAATTCTGTGGCTCTCTCAAAAAATTAATTTTGATCTTCGACTCTGTCTGGTTAGCGGCTTGCTAAAAACTGAGTTATATTGGGACTTGAGTAGTTCACTCATTTCCTTGCTGTCATCTGTGTAGGACCCATCTTGTTTAAGTAAGGGCCCAATACTGGACGTTGTTCTCGACTTTGATTTGGCATAAGAAAAGAAATACTTTGGGTTTCTTTCGATTTCATTTATGGCTTTTAGTTCTTCCCGCGATTCCTGACTCCTATAAGATTCCTTTAGCTTAAGTTCGATGTTTGCTATTTCTCTGACCAGTGACTCCCTACGCATTTCAGATATATTGGTCTCTTTTAGCCGCTCTGTTATTCTTTCCCGTCGCCTGTAAAGGGAGCGCCTGTCTCTTTCTATTTTACATCTACTCCTCCTTTTTCTTAAAGGAATAAGCCTTGAGCATACATCGAGTGCCACCGAGTTAATCTGTTCTTGGCATAAGTTGGGGTCTGTGTTGCTTAGTCTATCTTCCCAGCTTATATCGTTTAGGACTTGGTTTACTTGGTCCCACTTTATGTTCTTGTTATTGAAGTTGAATTTGGTGAAGGCTCCCTCGTGACTAATATCATTTTGTCGGTCTGGGGCTCCGTACATACATGTCTGAACGTCGATTATGTTGTGATCTGAGTATATTGTTTTTGATATGGTGACATTTCGTATCAGATCATCATTGTTAGTGAAGATGAGGTCCAGTGTATTCTCCAGTCTAGTAGGTTGTATTATTTGCTGGTATAAGTTGAATTTTGTGCAGAGATTTAAAAGCTCGTGTGTGTGTGTGAGTTCTCGTCTGAGCTGCCTCCTGGTGTTATCACTGCAACAACATTATTTGCTATATTCCTCCATTTTAGGTGTCTCAAGTTGAAATCCCCCAGGAGCAAGATGTTGGGGGCAGGAGTTGGCAGACTTTCCAGACAGTGGTCAATTTCTGACAGCTGTTCCTGGAATTGCTGGGACGTTGCATCCGGAGGCTTGTAGACTACCACAATGACTAGATTTTGGTTCTTGATCTTTACTGCTTAAACTTCCACTACATCATTTGAGGCACTAACCAGTTTTGTGCAAATAAGTGACTCTGCGATATACAGGCCAACCCCTCCCTTTTGCCCGTTCACTCTGTCGCATCTGTATAGGTTGTAACCTGGGATCCATATTTCGTCTTCCAAGTGATCCTTTATGTGGGTCTCTGTGAAAGCCGCGAAATTTGCATTTGCCTCTGCAATCAATCCACGGATGAAAGGTATTTTGTTGTTTGTTGCTGGCTTTAGACCCTGTATATTTGCAAAGAAGAATGTCATCGGACTGGTGGTATTGTTGGTACTGGGGGGGGGATTTTTTTTCCGGCATTAGTATCTGTATCTGTTGGTTTGGAGTGGAGGCCATCGACTGTTTACCTGGAGTTTACCTGGAGAGAGTTCCGGGGGTCAACGCCCCCGCGGCCCGGTCTGAGACCAGGCCTCCTGGTGGATTAGAGCCTGATCAACCAGGCTGTTGCTGCTGGCTGCACGCAAACCAACATACGAGCCACAGCCCAGCTGATCCGGAACTGACTTTAGGTGCTTGTCCAGTGCCAGCTTGAAGACTGCCAGGGGTCTGTTGGTAATCCCCCTTATGTGTGCTGGGAGGCAGTTGAACAGTCTCGGGCCCCTGACACTTATTGTATGGTCTCTTAACGTGCTAGTGACACCCCTGCTTTTCATTGGGGGGATGGTGCATCGTCTGCCAAGTCTTTTGCTTTCGTAGTGGGTGATTTTCGTGTGCAAGTTCGGTACTAGTCCCTCTAGGATTTTCCAGGTGTATATAATCATGTATCTCTCCCTCCTGCGTTCCAGGGAATACAGGTTTAGGAACCTCAAGCGCTCCCAATAATTGAGGTGTTTTATCTCCGTTATGCGCGCCGTGAAAGTTCTCTGTACATTTTCTAGGTCGGCAATTTCACCTGCCTTGAAAGGTGCTGTTAGTGTGCAGCAATATTCCAGCCTAGATAGAACAAGTGACCTGAAGAGTGTCATCATGGGCTTGGCCTCCCTAGTTTTGAAGGTTCTCATTATCCATCCTGTGGTTCCACTCCAGAAATGACTGGATTTGGCGTACGATTTCTGCCATTTCCTGCCAGTTTTTTTCTTCCTGGCACTAAAAAACCTCTCCCTCTGGAGTGGCTGTGGCTACCCAGGTTTTCCCATGGCCTGGATGTTTTGTATATTTTTGTCCCCTTTAGATGGTGTGCCTGGCAATTTAAGTTATAGCACAGTCTTTCCTGTACTGAAGAGGGACACATTTCAGGGTGAAAAAGCTTACAGGAATTGAGTTTGCATTTTCCTGTTGTCATATGGGCACGGCATTTTCTTGGGTGGTCAAAGTTGCACGTCCCATCTGTTTTTCCAGATTTCCCATACCTGCAGATACCAAGTGCATAGTATGTGCACAGGCTTGGTTTCCATTTGCCTTGGGTTTCTGTGACTGTATTCCCTGTTGTGCATGTTTACCTGTCTCATTCTTATCCTCACTAGTACTAACAATGGAGCTCTCACCAGTTGTTTCTGGTAATATATCCTCACTATTGCTAGTGGAGTCCCCTTGTTTACTATCTCCTGTGGTATTACTAGTTTGTAATATTGGTTTTATCTTGTCCTTGATTACACTTGTTTCCCCACTACAGCTCCTGTCTCCCTCGAGGTCATTTATATGCATTCCCTTATGCGTACATTTACTGACTCCCTGGACAGCACCTCCATCCTCACCATCACTGTCTCCCAGGACAGCACCTCCATCCTCACCATTACTGTCTCCCAGGACAGCACCTCCATCCTCACCATTACTGTCTCCCAGGACAGCACCTCCATCCTCACCATTACTGTCTCCCAGGACAGCACCTCCAGCTTCACCATTACTGTCTACCAGGCGGCACCTCCAGGTGTAGATTAGATTTTGCCACCGAAGTGGCTAGTTTATTGTGCACCCCATATCCATCCTGTGAACGGTAGCGCAAGAGCATATGGATACACAAAAGGTCTAGGAACTAGGCCCGAAAGGGTTAACAGGTGTATATTTGGATTTATATCTACATATCTATAGTTCATTTATCTGTTACAAGCAAATTTAAGAAATTTGCTTAGTATATCTGGTGTCTTATTTTCATTAATAAGTTATCTTGACATGTCATATAGGTTATTATACTGTCTGTCTCTGTATTCCTCAATAAGTTGACAATTAAGCACATAGTGTTCAAGACAGTGACCATATGCTTGACCACATAATTTACATTTAGTTTGATCATCGTCTGTATGTCTTCCAAACTGCCAGAAGTGCTTGTAACCAAGCCTAAGCCTCGCCACTACAGCATCAGTCTGTTCACATTGCAAGTTGCTCCATAAACATACTTATCTACGTTCATGTTATCATAGTGGGTTATAGATCTACTCAGGCTTCTAATTGCATTCCTATAACAATCATTTTCATTATTTACTTCTCTCCTAATATTATTCCTAATGCTAGACACAGTTATACCAAAGTTATATTCTACATTCTCCTTCTGGGTACTCTTCTTGGCTAACATATCAACTTTATCATGAAGGAGTAATCCAATGTGTGATAGGATCCATAGCAATTGTACATTAATTCCTTTGTCCCTGATTGTTGAGTATCTGTACCTGGCTTCTCGAATGAGCATGTTGTTGGAGTTATTATATGAGTTAAGAGCCTTCAGTGATGACATAGAATCAGTAATGATGATAGTCAAGCTCAGGGTCATAGGTTAGTTTTAGCGACATTAGGATTGCAAACAATTCAGTTTGCAATGTAGACGCCCAGTTGTTAATTCTTATGCCTAGTTCAACAAGTTTATTATGGTTCTTAACTAGGGAGGTGGCAACAAGAGCAGATGCAGCCCTGTCAGAAGACTCCTGTTTAGATCCATCAGTGTACCTTCTTAAAACGGCTGCAATAGTTACATTTTCTGTCATATTGTTGTAAAAGAAAACTAAATTAAAATTTATGATAAGCTCATGCAATTTAACAATTCACTATAAGAACATAAGAAAGAAGGAGCACTGCAACAGGTCTACTGGCCTATGCGAGGTAGGTCCAATTTCCCCACCGGCTTAAGTCAATGCCTTGACCTAGTTAGGTCAGTCACGTCACTTAAGGGAGGAGCACAGCATGCGACCTAGTACCACAAGCTAGTCAGGTCCAACTCACATCCACCTACGCCCACTCATGTATTTATCCAACGTATTTTTAAAACTAAACGTCTTAGCTTCTATGACGGTACTCAGGTGTTTGTTCCACTCATCCACAATTCTATTACCAAACCAATGCTTTCCTAAATCCTTCCTGAATTTGAATTTTTTCCTATTTAAAACAATTGCTGCGAGTCATGTCTATATTAGATATTTTTAGCACGCTATTTACGTTTCCTTTATTAATTCCTGTTTTCCATTTATACACCTCAATCATATCCCCCCTAATTCTACGCCTTTCTAGAGAGTGCAGATTCAGGCCCCTCAGTCTATCCTCATAGGGAAAATTTCTGATACATGGGATTAACTTTGTCATCCTCCTTTGTACGTTTTCCAGTGTATTTATATCCATTCTTTAATACGGTGACCAAAACTGTGCAGCATAGTCTAAATGAGGCCTAACCAAAGATGTATAGAGTTGAAGAACAACCTGAGGACTTTTATTATTTATGCTTCTAGCTGTGAAGCCAAGGATTCTGTTAGCTTTATTGCGAACACTCATGCACTGTTGTCTTGGTTTCAGATTACTGTTAACCAGAACTTCTAAATCCTTTTCGCAATTACCTGGAGTTTACCTGGAGAGAGTTCCGGGGGTCAACGCCCCCGCGGCCCGGTCTGTGACCAGGCCTCCTGGTGGATCAGAGCCTGATCAACCAGGCTGTTGCTGCTGGCTGCACGCAAACCAACGTACGAGCCACAGCCCGGCTGATCCGGAACTGACTTTAGGTGCTTGTCCAGTGCCAGCTTGAAGACTGCCAGGGGTCTGTTGGTAATCCCCCTTATGTGTGCTGGGAGGCAGTTGAACAGTCTCGGGCCCCTGACACTTATTGTATGGTCTCTTAACGTGCTAGTGACACCCCTGCTTTTCATTGGGGGGATGGTGCATCGTCTGCCAAGTTTTTTGCTTTCGTAGTGAGTGATTTTCGTGTGCAAGTTCGGTACTAGTCCCTCTAGGATTTTCCAGGTGTATATAATCATGTATCTCTCCCTCCTGCGTTCCAGGGAATACAGGTTTAGGAACCTCAAGCGCTCCCAATAATTGAGGTGTTTTATCTCCGTTATGCGCGCCGTGAAAGTTCTCTGTACATTTTCTAGGTCGGCAATTTCACCTGCCTTGAAAGGTGCTGTTAGTGTGCAGCAATATTCCAGCCTAGATAGAACAAGTGACCTGAAGAGTGTCATCATGGGCTTGGCCTCCCTAGTTTTGAAGGTTCTCATTATCCATCCTGTCATTTTTCTAGCAGATGCGATTGATACAATGTTATGGTCCTTGAAGGTGAGATCCTCCGACATGATCACTCCCAGGTCTTTGACGTTGGTGTTTCGCTCTATTTTGTGGCCAGAATTTGTTTTGTACTCTGATGAAGATTTAATTTCCTCATGTTTACCATATCTGAGTAATTGAAATTTCTCATCGTTGAACTTCATATTGTTTTCTGCAGCCCACTGAAAGATTTGGTTGATGTCCGCCTGGAGCTTTGCAGTGTCTGCAATGGAAGACACTGTCATGCAGATTCGGGTGTCATCTGCAAAGGAAGACACGGTGCTGTGGCTGACATCCTTGTCTATGTCGGATATGAGGATGAGGAACAAGATGGGAGCGAGTACTGTGCCTTGTGGAACAGAGCTTTTCACCGTAGCTGCCTCGGACTTTACTCTGTTGACGACTACTCTCTGTGTTCTGTTAGTGAGGAAATTATAGATCCATCGACCGACTTTCCCTGTTATTCATTTAGCACGCATTTTGTGCGCTATTACGCCATGGTCACACTTGTCGAAGGCTTTTGCAAAGTCTGTATATATTACATCTGCATTCTTTTTGTCTTCTAGTGCATTTAGGACCTTGTCGTAGTGATCCAATAGTTGAGACAGACAGGAGCGACCTGTTCTAAACCCATGTTGCCCTGGGTTGTGTAACTGATCGATTTCTAGATGGGTGGTGATCTTGCTTCTTAGGACCCTTTCAAAGATTTTTATGATATGGGATGTTAGTGCTATTGGTCTGTAGTTCTTTGCTGTTGCTTTACTGCCCCCTTTGTGGAGTGGGGCTATGTCTGTTGTTTTTAGTAACTGTGGGACGACCCCCGTGTCCATGCTCCCTCTCCATAGGATGGAAAAGGCTCGTGATAGGGGCTTCTTGCAGTTCTTGATGAACACAGAGTTCCATGAGTCTGGCCCTGGGGCAGAGTGCATGGGCATGTCATTTATCGCCTGTTCGAAGTCATTTGGCGTCAGGATAACATCGGATAGGCTTGTGTTAATCAAATTTTGTGGCTCTCTCATAAAAAATTAATTTTGATCTTCGACTCTCAGTCTGGTTAGCGGCTTGCTAAAAACTGAGTCATATTGGGACTTGAGTAGCTCACTCATTTCCTTGCTGTCATCTGTGTAGGACCCATCTTGTTTAAGTAGGGGCCAAATACTGGACGTTGTTCTCGATTTTGATTTGGCATAGGAGAAGAAATACTTTGGGTTTCTTTCGATTTCATTTATGGCTTTTAGTTCTTCCCGCGATTCCTGACTCCTAAAAGATTCTTTTAGCTTAAGTTCGATGCTTGCTATTTCTCTGACCAGTGTCTCCCTACGCATTTCAGATATATTGACCTCTTTTAGCCGCTCTGTTATTCTTTTCCGTCGCCTGTAAAGGGAGCGCCTGTCTCTTTCTGTTTTACATCTACTCCTCCTTTTTCTTAGAGGAATAAGCCTTGTGCATACATCGAGTGCCACCGAGTTAATCTGTTCTTGGCATAAGTTGGGGTCTGTGTTGCTTAGTATATCTTCCCAGCTTATATCGGTTAGGACTTGGTTTACTTGGTCCCACTTTATGTTTTTGTTATTGAAGTTGAATTTGGTGAATGCTCCCTCGTGACTAATCTCATTATGTCGGTCTGGGGCTCCGCGCATACATGACTGAACCTCAATTATGTTGTGATCTGAGTATATTGTTTTTGATATGGTGACATTTCTTATCAGATCATCATTGTTAGTGAAGATGAGGTCTAGTGTATTCTCCAGTCTAGTAGGCTCTATTATTTGCTGGTTTAAATTGAATTTTGTGCAGAGATTTAAAAGCTCGCGTGAGTGTGAGTTTTCATCAGAGCTTCCTCCTGGTGTTATTACTGCAACAATATTATTTGCTATATTCCTCCATTTTAGGTGCCTTAAATTGAAATCCCCCAGGAGCAAGATGTTGGGTGCAGGAGCTGGAAGGTTTTCCAGACAGTGGTCAATTTTTAACAGCTGTTCCTGGAATTGCTGGGATGTTGCATCCGGAGGCTTGTAGACTACCACAATGACTAGGTTTTGGTTCTCGACCTTTACTGCTAAAACTTCCACTACATCATTTGAGGCATTTAGCAGTTCTGTGCAAACAAGTGACTCTGCAATGTACAGGCCAACCCCTTCCTTTTGCCTGTTCACTCTGTCACTTCTGTATAGGTTGTAACCCGGGATCCATATTTCGTTGTCCAAGTGATCCTTTATGTGGGTCTCAGTGAAAGCCGCGAACATTGCCTTTGCCTCTGCAAGCAGTCCACGGATGAAAGGTATTTTGTTGTTTGTTGCTGGCTTTAGACCCTGTATATTTGCAAAGAAGAATGTTATCGGACTGGTGGTATTGTTGGTACTGGGGGGGGATTTTTTTTCCGGGATTAGTATCTGTATCTGTTGGTTTGGAGTGGAGGCCATCGACTGTGGTTCCACTCCTGGAATGACTGGATTTGGTGTACGATTTCTGCCATTTCCTGCCAGTTTTTTTTCCTTCCTGGCACTAAAAAACCTCTCCCTCTTGAGTGGCTGTGGCTACCCAGGTTTTCCCATGGCCTGGATGTTTTGTATCTTTTTGTCCCCTTTAGATGGTATGCCTGGCAATTTAAGTTATAGCACAGTCTTTCCTGTACTGAAGAGGTACACAGTTCAGGGTGAAAAAGCTTACAGGAAGGGAGTTTTCATTTTCCTGTTGTCATATGGGCATGGCATTTTCTAGGGTGATCATAGTTGCACGTCCCATCTGTTTTTCCAGATTTCCCATGCCAGCAGATACCGAGTGCATAGTATGTGCACAGGCTTGGTTTCCGTTTGCCTTGGGTTTCTGTGACTGTATTCCCTGTTGGTGCATGTTTCCCTGTCTTCTATCCTCCCTAGCACCAACAATGGAGCTCCCACCAGTTGTTTTTGGTAATATATCCTCACTATTGCTAGTGGAGTCCTCTTGTTTGCTATTTCCTGCGGTATTTCTAGTTTGCAATATTGGTTTTATCTTATCTTTGACTACACTTGTTTCCCTACTATGACTCCTGTCCCCTATGAGGTCATTTATATGTATTCCTTCCTGCGTATAATTCCCGACTACCTGGACAAAATCTCCAGCTTCACCATTACTGTCTCCCAGGACAGCACCTCCAGCTTCCCCATTACTGTCTCCCAGGACAGCATCTCCAGCTTCACCATTACTGTCTCCCAGGACAGCACCTCCAGCTTCACCATTACTGTCTCCCAGGACAGCACCTCCAGCTTCCCCATTACTGTCTCCCAGGACAGCATCTCCAGCTTCACCATTACTGTCTCCCAGGACAGCACATCCAGCTTCACCATTACTGTCTCCCAGGACAGCACCTCCAGCTTCACCATTACTGTCTCCCAGGACAGCACTATCAGCCCCCCATTTACTGACTACCAGGACATCATCTCCAGCCTTACAGTTTCTGACTACATGGCCAGTATCAAGGGCAGTACCATTCAGCCCAGACTTTTTATGTTCCCATCTGTTGTAGAAAGCTTCCAGGTTTTCTATGAAAGCAGCTTTGATGTTGACCTCTTTTAATACCCTTGTGATTTTAGTCCACAGATTTATCTCATTTGGGCATACCCAAAAACACTTCCCTGTTTTAATACTGCTTGTAGCTAGTTCTTGGATATCTGCACAAGGGGCGTGACACCAATTTCCACAAAAATGACAATTTATGCATGTGGAGGCCCATTTGTTTGACTGACCACAGACTACACACAGCTTCATAATGATTTGAATGGTTGATTTACTGCAATTCTACTAGCAACCTCTTGAATATTCTATTAATAACCTGCTAGGTAGTGCACAACGAAACCGTTTGAAACCAGTCCAGGGTTCGGACCAGTCAAGGGTTCGGACCAGTCAAGGGTTCGGACCAGTCTATCTGATCTGATCAGTGGGTCACTTATTTAAACCATACTGGTCGGTGATTTGAGCTAACACATGAAGGATCTACTGGAAATTATCTACCCGAGTAATATGTGATTTGATTGATACAAAAGTATAACTTGCGTGTTGAAGAGCCGGTGATATCTGGCAGCTCCTACAATGACGAACGGTCGACCTCAACCCTTGTTTATCAATCGCTGTATCTAGCTTCTCTATTTTTTTTTTTTTTTTTTTTTCCCCCCGTCTCCACCACAATAAATGCTATATTATCACTATAGTTGACTGGTGCAAATTTTGGAGGAAGGACGCTTTTTCTGTAGTAATAATTGCTTCTCGTTGTGTATATTGCGACCGCTGGTAACTACAGGTTATATGAAATTCACAGTAACGTCTCGTATTTCAAGAAAAAAGAAACTAATGAAAGTCACTCCACTCCACTAAGTACCATTATAATACTGGTTAGTTGCTACTACAACACTGTATTCTGCTATTCACTGGTATCACTAGATTATATGCGAGTACACTAGCAAGCCAGGAAGATTATTAAAAACAGCTGACCTGTGGTAAGTTTCTGGCGACTTCTGGCACCTGCCTCTATAGGCTTATCACTTCATTTACAAATTCACCTGTTTTCAAATGTAATGTTAAGATCTACATTATTTAGTTTATATGTGGCATGGTTATTTTCCTGTCCAACATTTAGAACTTTATATTTGTCTATATTAAACTGCATCTGCCACTTCTCCGACTACTGCATCAGTCTATTGAAATCATCCTGGAGTGCTCTAATGTCCCCATCAGAATGAATTGGACGGTCTGTTTTGGTGTCATCAGCAAATTTACTTACGTTGCTATTTATTCCCTCATCTATGTCGTTTATGTAGATTGTGAACAACAAGGGGCCCAACACTGAGCCCTGTGAAAAACCGCTTGTGACGTGCCCTCATTCTGATTTCTCCCCATTTATGCAAACTCTCTGCTGCCTATTTGTCAACTATGCCTCTACCCGGAAAAAAAATTCTTCTATTTCGTGTGCCTTAAGTTTCCTCAATAGCCTCTGATGTGGAACTCTATCGAAAGCCTCACTGTATAGCCCTTGTGGCTTAGCACTTCTTTTTTATTATAATAATAGTAATAATATCGAAAGCCTTACTGAAGTCCATATACACAATATCATTACTATGATCTACCTCCTCAAACACCTTAGTGAAGAAAGTTAGTTAATTCGTAAGACAGGAACGCCCCTTTGTAAAACCATGTTGAGATTCATTAATCAATTTATGCCTTTCAAGATTGCTACGAATTGCTTCGGCAATTATAGATTCCATAAATTTTCCCACTATGGAGGTAAGGCTTATTGGTCTAAAGTTCGAAGCCAAGGACCTGTCACTTGCCTTGTAAATAGGTATTACATTTGCCATTTTCCACTTGTCAGGCACTATGCCAGTTTGTAGTGATATATTGAAAAGATTAGCCAAAGGTATGCTAAGTTCCTCTTTACATTCCTTTAATTTTATTGTTTTTATTATCACACTGGCCGATTCCCACCAAGGCAGGGTGGCCCGAAAAAGAAAAACTTTCACCATCATTCACTCCATCACTGTCTTGCCAGAAGGGTGCTTTACACTACAGTTTTTAAACTGCAACATTAACACCCCTCCTTCAGAGTGCAGGCACTGTACTTCCCATCTCCAGGACTCAAGTCCGCCCTGCCGGTTTCCCTGAACCCCTTCATAAATGATACTTTGCTCACACTCCAACAGCACGTCAAGTATTAAAAACCATTTGTCTCCATTCACTCCTATCAAACACGCTCACGCATGCCTGCTGGAAGTCCAAGCCCCTCGCACACAAAACCTCCTTTACCCCCTCCCTCCAACCTTTCCTAGGCCGACCCCTACCCCGCCTTCCTTCCACTACAGACTGATACACTCTTGAAGTTATTCTGTTTCGCTCCATTCTCTCCACATGTCCGAACCACCTCAACAACCCTTCCTCAGCCCTCTGGACAACAGTTTTGGTAATCCCGCACCTCCTCCTAACTTCCAAACTACGAATTCTCTGCATTATATTCACACCACACATTGCTCTCAGACATGACATCTCCACTGCCTCCAGCCTTCTCCTCGCTGCAACATTCATCACCCATGCTTCACACCCATATAAGAGCGTTGGTAAAACTATACTCTCATACATTCCCCTCTTTGCCTCCAAGGACAAAGTTCTTTGTCTCCACAGACTCCTAAGTGCACCACTCACCCTTTTCCCCTCATCAATTCTATGATTCACCTCATCTTTCATAGACCCATCCGCTGACACGTCCACTCCCAAATATCTGAATACATTCACCTCCTCCATACTCTCTCCCTCCAATCTGATATCCAATCTTTCATCACCTAATCTTTTTGTTATCCTCATAACCTTACTCTTTCCTGTATTCACTTTCAATTTTCTTCTTTTGCACACCCTACCAAATTCATCCACCAATCTCTGCAACTTCTCTTCAGAATCTCCCAAGAGCACAGTGTCATCAGCAAAGAGCAGCTGTGACAACTCCCACTTTGTGTGTGATTCTTTATCTTTTAACTCCACGCCTCTTGCCAAGACCCTCGCATTTACTTCTCTTACAACCCCATCTATAAATATATTAAACAACCACGGTGACATCACACATCCTTGTCTAAGGCCTACTTTTACTGGGAAATAATTTCCCTCTTTCCTACATACTCTAACTTGAGCCTCACTATCCTCGTAAAAACTCTTCACTGCTTTCAGTAACCTACCTCCTACACCATAAACCTGCAACATCTGCCACATTGCCCCCCTATCCACCCTGTCATACGCCTTTTCCAAATCCATAAATGCCACAAAGACCTCTTTAGCCTTATCTAAATACTGTTCACTTATATGTTTCACTGTAAACACCTGGTCCACACACCCCCTATCTTTCCTAAAGCCTCCTTGTTCATCTGCTATCCTATTCTCCGTCTTACTCTTAATTCTTTCAATAATAACTCTACCATACACTTTGCCAGGTATACTCAACAGACTTATCCCCCTATAATTTTTGCACTCTCTTTTATCCCCTTTGCCTTTATACAAAGGAACTATGCATGCTCTCTGCCAATCCCTAGGTACCTTACCCTCTTCCATACATTCCTTTAACACCCTTGCAAACAGTTCATCAGGATCTGGAGATTTGTTAGCTTTTAATTTCTCTGTTTGTCTGAAGACCATGTCACTAGTTACCCTAATCGTGCCTAGTTTATTATCATCCTATTCTACATAATTTATTATTTCTGGAATTTCGCTAGTATCTTCCTGTGTAAAAACTGAGAGGAAGTAAGTATTGAAAAGTTCACACACATCCTTATCACTGTTAGTGATCTGACCTGAGTTACTCTTAAGTGGGCCAATCTTGTCTCTAATCTTACTTCTGTATACCTTAAAGAACCCTTTTGTGTTAGTCTTCGAATCCCTTGCGGCCTTAGCCTCATAATTCCTTTTTGCTTTTCTTATTCCTTTTTTTATTTCTCTCTCTAATTGAATATTTGATTTCTTAACTGCCTTTCCTCTCTTTTGACCAATGAGATGTTTTAATCTATTGTTTATCCACTTGGGATCACTTTTGCTAGATCTAATTTTCCTACTCGGGACAAAAGTCGTCTGGGAAGATAGCACTATGCTCTGAAATACGTCATATTGGCAACCAACACCAGCTACCTGACCCATAGTAAGTTCATCCCCATTTAGCTCACCCAGGTAATTTTTCAGTCCCATGAAGTCGGCCAAGCGGAAATCTGGGACAGCGACTTGATTGCAGTTATCTGGGTAATTCCATGATATATTGAAACTAAGTGATTTGTGATCACTTTCCCCAAGCTCATCATTAACCTCAAGATTATTAACTAGTGAATCTTTGTTGGCAAGAACCAAGTAGATTGTTTCCTCTAGTTGGTTCTGTCACAACTTGTTCTAAAAAGCAATCCTGAACCGTATCAAGAAAGTCACTAGACTCAAGATTTCCTGTCATATTGTTCCAATCAATTTGTCTAAAGTTAAAATCTCCCATTAACACAACATTTTCATATCTAGATGCCTTATGAATTTCGTCCCATAGCAGCTTACAGCCCTCTATCAAGGTTTGGGGGCCTATAAATCACACCGAAAATAAATTTTTCACGACATTCGAGAAACTGTAGCCAAACAGATTCTGTGTCCGACGTTTCTAATCTTATATCTTGTCTAACACAACAATTTAAATTATCTCTGACATACATCGCCACACCACCACCCTTCCTGTTGACCCTATCAGTGTGGAATAGTTTATAACCCTGTATGTTGCATTCAGAAGGCATTTCTCTATCTTCCAGGTTGAACCAGGTCTCTGTTATTCCAATAATATCTATATTACCTACACTTGCAAGTAATCTTAGCTCATCTATCTTATTTCTTAGACTCCTACTATAATAGATATTAAGATTAAGTAAGTTTTGTCTTTAACACATCGCCCGTTACCCACCAAGACAGGGTGACCCAGCAAAGAAGAAACACTTTCATCATCACTCACTCCATCACTGTCTTGCCAGAGGCGTACCTACACTACAGTTATAAAACTGCAACTTATCAACACCCCTGGTTCAGAGTGCAGGCACTCTACCTCTCACTTATAGTACTCATGTCTGGCTTGCCGGTTTCCCCTGAATTCCTTCATAAATGTTACCTTCCTTACACTCCAACAGCACGTCAAGTCATAAAAACCATTTGTCTCCACTTGCTCCTATCTAACACACTCAAGCATGCTTAATAATAATAATAATAATAATAATAATAATAATAATAATAATAAAATAATTTTTATTTTAGCATGATACATGTTTGTACAAAGTATAACAATTCGGTGTACATGCCAGAAGTCCCTTTATGTACAGAGCAATTGTGGCAAACTTAAGACTAACTTAAGATTAATCAGGCAATATTACATATGGTCACTGGGTGAGTTACAATGATGACAAAAAAACTGAATATTCTATTAGTTGATGCTATACGGCTTTAATAAGTTTAGTAGAGAAGAATTACAGTTTTAATTATTAACCCGAGGTGGATACAATGGAATGATTCACATTACATTAGAGAGGATTACAGATAGTGTTTTACTTGGGTTTTGATACTGAGGAAATGCACGGATGGTTTTTACATATTTATTTATGATGTGCTGGGATAGGTTAAGGAGATAAGGTGTTTTCTAACTGTAGTTTTAAAAATGCTAAACCAGTTGTTCTGGAGACTTTTGGCAGAGTTCCAGATTTTGGGTCCCTTTATATACATTGAGTTTTTTAAAAGATTTAGCCTGACACTGGAAATGTCATAGAGATTTTTGTGCCTAATGTTGTCTGTGGGTCCTGTTGCAACTGTCAAGACAGAGCTTCAGGTCAGGATTTATATTAAAATTAACTGTTCTGTAAATGTAGTTTACACAGTAGTACGAGTTGATGTTTTGTGTGGAGAGTAGTTTACGTCTTTGAAAAGTGTGTGGGGGGGGGGGGGGGGTTGTGGATTGTGTGATCATTCGCACTGCAGCTTTTTGTTGGGTTATTGATACTAAGTGATTTGTCGTTGTGGATCCCCAGGCACAAATAGCATAGGTGAGGTAGAGGTAGATCAGTGAATAATACAGTGTAAATAGTGCTGTTGGTGGTACATAGTAATACAGTGTAAATAGTGCTGTTGGTGGTACATAATAATACAGTGTAAATAGTGCTGTTGGTGGTACATAGTAACGTATCTTTGAAAGGATGCCAACTGTTTTAGATACTGTTTTTTATTATGTGTTGGATATGGGTGTTGAATTTCAGGTTGTTGTCAAGGTGCAGATCCAGGAATTTTCCCTCGTTATGTTTAGCAATAAGGATGTTGTTAAACATAATGTTTAGTTGGACCTCACTCGCTCTAATCCCAAACATAAAGTAAAAGATTTTGTCTGTATTCAGTGTAAGTTTATTGACAGTCATCCGCGTTGCTATTTTTGCGAGTTCTTCATTAACAATAGTACTGAGTGAGGTTAGATTAGTGTGAGATGACAAAAATCGTGTCGTCAGGAAAGACAATAGGCGTAAGTTGTGATACGACTGGAAGGTCGTTGATGTATAAAAGGAAAAGGAGGGAACCAAGAAGCTTCCCTGTGGTACACCAGTGTCCAGGAGTCTTGTTGACGAGGTTGTGTCCAGGGATCTTGTTGACGAGGTTGTGTCCAGGGATCTTGTTGACGAGGTTGTGTCCAGGGATCTTGTTGACGAGGTTGTGTCCAGGGATCTTGTTGACGAGGTTGTGTCCAGGGATCTTGTTGACGAGGTTGTGTCCAGGGATCTTGTTGACGAGGTTGTGTCCAGGGATCTTGTTGACGAGGTTGTGTCCAGGGATCTTGTTGACGAGGTTGTGTCCAGGGGTCTTGTTGAGGAGGTTGTGTCATTGATAGACACGTATTGCTGTAGTAAGGTATGACTTGATGTATGCAAGTGTATGGCCTCTTATACTGTAATGATCAACCTTGAGGAGTAGGATGCTGTGGTCTAATGTATTAAAAGCTTTCTTAAGGTAGATAAAGAGTCCAATCTTGTATACGTTTTTTTCAAGTGCTGTGTAAAGAAGGTCTAGCTCGAAGTCCAAGCCCCTCGCACACAAAACCTCCTTTATCCCCTCCCTACAACTTTTCCTAGGCCGACAGCTATCCCGCCTTCCTTCCACTACAAATTTATTCGCTCAACAAGTCATTATATATCGTTCCATCCTCTCTAAATGTCTAAACCACCTCAACAACTCTTCAGCTCTCTGGAGAATACTTTTAGAAACCCCGCACCTCCTCCTAATTTTCAAACTACTGATTATCTGCATTATATTCATACCACACATTGCCCTCAGACACAACATCTCCACTGCCTCCAGTTTTCTCCTCGCTGCAACATTCACCACCCATGTTTCACACCCATATGAAAGCATTGGTATAACTATTCTCTCATACATTCCCCTCTTTGCTTCCATGGATAACGTTCTTTGTCTCCAGAGACTCCTCAGTGCACCACTCACTTTTTCCTCCTCATCAGTTCTATGATTCACCTCATCTTTCATGGACCCATCTGCTGACACGTCCACTCCCAAATATCTGAATACATTCACTTCCTCCATACTCCCTCCACCCAATGTGATATCCAATCTTTCATTACCTAAAATTTTGTTATCCTCATCACCTTAATCTTTCCTATGTTCACTTTTAATTTCCTTTTTACATACCCTACCAAGCTCGTCAAACAACCTCTGCATCTTCTCTTCAGAATCTCCCAAAAGAACATAACATAAGAACATAAGAATGTAGGAACTCTGCAGAAGGCCTACTGGCCCATACGAGGCAGGTCCTTATCAAAACGACATCTACCTAAAGCTACTCAAGAAATATCTCCCGTACCCCTTGACACCAATCAAACCCAGCCCCTCCCACTCATATATTTGTCCAGTCTCTTCTTAAAGCTACCCAAGGTCCTAGCCTCTATCACCCCACTGGGAAGACTGTTCCACGCATCTACAACTCTGTTAGAAAACCAGTACTTACCTATGTCCTTTCTAAATCTAAATTTATCCAACTTAAATCCATTATTCCTGGTTCTTACCTGGTTCGACACCCTCAGTACTTTATTAATGTCTCCCTTGTTTATGCCCGTCATCCACTTATACACTTCAATGATATCTCCCCTCATTCTACGCCTCTCCAGAGAGTGGAGATTTAAGGCTTTAAGTCTATCTTCATACGGGAGGTTCCTTACACAGTAAATCATTTTAGTCATTCTTCTCTGTATGTTCTCTAATGAGTCTATGTCCATCCTGTAGTAAGGGGACCAAAACTGAGCAGCATAATCTAAATGAGGCCTCACTAGTGATGTATAGAGCTGTAAAATAACTTTTGGACTTCTGTTACTTATACTTCTTGAGATAAATCCAAGTAATCTGTTGGCCTTGTTGCGCACACTGAGGCACTGCTGTCTTGGCTTTAGATTTCTGCTTACCATGACTCCCAAGTCTTTTTCACATTCTGTATGACCAAGCTCTACTTCACCTAGATTATAGCTTCGAGGGTTATTTTCATTACCAAGGGCAAGTACCTTACACTTATCCACATTAAACTTCATCTGCCATTTCTCAGACCAAGACATTAATTTGTTCAAATCGTCCTGGAGTTCATTGATATCCTCCTCAGAGTGAATTATACGGCCTATCTTTGTATCATCAGCAAACTTACTCATGTCACTAGTAATCCCTTCATCAAGGTCATTAATGTAAATTATGAACAAGAGAGGGCCTAAAACTGATCCTTGTGGAACGCCACTAGTGACTAATCCCCATTCAGATTTCACTCCATTAATGGTAACTCTCTGCTTTCTATTGGTAAGCCATGCCTCAATCCATGCTAGAACTTTACCTCCTATACCATGAGCTGCCACTTTTCTTAAGAGTCTCTTGTGAGGTACTCTGTCGAAGGCTTTACTAAAATCCAAATAAACAATATCATATTCCTTATCACTGTCAACTGCCTCAAATGTTCTATTGAAGAACGACAGTAAGTTTGTCAGGCAGGAACGACCTCTCGTGAATCCATGCTGAGATTCATTTATCAAGTTATTCTCTTCAAGGTGACTTCTGATAATGTCAGCTATAATTGATTCTAATAACTTGCCCACTATAGATGTCAGGCTTATTGGACGGTAATTTGAAGGAGTGGACTTATCCCCTGATTTGAATATAGGAACCACATTAGCCATCTTCCACATCTCTGGCACAACACTGGTAAGGATGGACGCATTGAATACACTCGTTAATGGCTGACTAAGCTCCATCTTGCATTCCTTAAGTACCCTTGAAAACAACTCATCGGGTCCCGGGGACTTATTTTGTTTCAGTTTGTCTATCTGTTTAATAACCATGTCCCTCGTGACAGTAATATTAGTTAACTTAAATTCATCAGGAACTAAATAATTGTTAATTACTGGAATCTCATTTACATCTTCCTGTGTAAAAACTGACAAAAAATAGTCATTAAATAAGGAACACATTTCCAGTTCATTATCCGTCAGCTGTCCATTCCCAGATTTCAGAGGTCCTACTTTTTCCTTCACCTTCGTCCTATACACTTGAAAGAACCCCTTTGGATTAGTCTTTGATTCATTAGCAACTCTAATTTCATAGTCACGTTTAGCCTTTCTAATCGCCTTTTTTACTTCTCTTTTAAGCTGAACATATTGGTCAGTAAGGTTAACCTCTCCTCTTCTGATGCGCCTATAAATTCCCCTTTTCTCCCCTAATAGATGCTTTAGCCTCCTGTTAACCCATTTGGGATCGTTATTATTAGACCTAATTTCTCTCTGGGGAATGTATATACTCTGGGCACTGTGTACATTATTAAGAAAACAATCATAAAAGCAGATCCCTTCATATTCATAAGTATGATCATCGTCAACAAAATCATTAGCTAGATAACCCCAATCAAGATTAGACAGATGTTCCCTAAGTCCATTATAATCGGCAGAACGAAAATCGGGGATTTTTACTGTATTATCATTATTCTTGCATTCCCAATTAATGCTAAAGGTGATGGATTTGTGATCACTTGCGCCAAGCTCTTCAGTGATCTCCAGATTATTCACGAGTGTTTCCTTATTTGACAAGACTAGGTCTAGCAAATTATTACCCCTGGTAGGTTCAGTTACACTCTGTTTCAGAAAACAGTCCTGAACTGTTTCCATGAAGTCACTGGACTCTAGATTACCTGTCAAAGAATTCCAGTCAATTTGGCTAAAGTTAAAGTCCCCTACTATGACTACGTTACTGTGTCCAGAAGCCCTAACAGTTTCGTCCCAAAGAAGTCTCCCTCTATCGTGATCCAAGCCTGGAGGTCGGTATATTACACCTAGAATTAGTTTTTCTTGACCCTCCACGAACTCTACCCAAACAGACTCTGTTACTGCTCCATCTATTTTTATACCTGTTTTTATGCAACAATTAATATTTTCTCGAACATACAATGCAACTCCTCCCCCCTTCCCATTACATCTATCCACATTGAATAACTTAAATCCCTGAATATTACACTCAGCAGTCATATCCCGACTCTTTAAATCATACCACGTTTCAGTTAATGCAATGATATCAAAGTTCCCAGCACATGCTACCAAACGTAGTTCATTAATTTTATTTCTTGCACTTCGACTGTTAGCATAAAATACCATCATATGTTTTTTCTTCTGCACATTCTTCCTATTCATCTTTGTTTTTACACAATTTCTGAAATTATCATTACCCAGAGTTACTCCATGACAGTTACTATTAAGATTCTTAATATCAGAGCATAAGTCAATATATCCATACTCATTATTAATCATTTCTAAACCCATACCTCTAACTAATCCTAGTTTAAAGTCCTGACAACCCCCTCAACTGAGTTAGCAAGAAAACCCACACCTGCCCTGGATAAGTGAACCCCATCCCTGGCATACATGTCATTTCGGCGATAGAAGTTGTCCCAGTTGTCAATGAATGGTACTGCATTATCCTTAGTGTTTATCCAGCCAACAATTAATACCAATTGCTCTGGACAACCATTCATTACCAACACCTCTTCTTGGCAAAATGCCACATATAACAGGGCGCGCCCCCTTCTTCCTAATCATGTCTATAGCTGTCCTGAACTTTCTAACTAAATCCTCACTTCTACGCTTGCCTACATCATTGCCTCCAGCACTGAGGCAAATAATAGGATTGATCCCATTACCGTTCATGATGTTGTCAAGCCGGCTAACAATGTCCTCCATCCCAGCCCCAGGAAAGCATACCCTTTGTCTCCTACTCCTGTCCTTCAAGCAGAATGCCCTATCCATGTATCTAACCTGGCTATCCCCAACAACAACAATATTCTTACCTTCCTTGTTGTCGTTCGTCGTGACGATCCCAGTAGTAGACTCACATTCGTCGGGTAGCACCGAGAATGCGTTGGAGGTTTCCACGGGAGTTTCCACCGCAGTCTCTTTCTTCTTCATCGTTTCTGGCTTTCCATTCGTCTTCTTGATCGTCAACTTCGTCGTCCCCTGCTGTCCAGCCACTGACCACGATCCCTTCTTGACCTGAGGACTCGAAACAGGAGGACTACTACGAATCCTCTTGTTTTCCTCGGTCAATCGCCGTATCTCCATCTTCGCTGCCCTCAATTCTTCCTTAAGTTGCTGGTAAAGTTGCTCGATGGAGGGCATCTTGGTTCAGTCCAGGGGAGCAAACAAGACACTTCTTCACAGAGTTAAGTATAGGTCAGCACTCAAAGTACAGGTCACCACTCAAGAGCACACAAACAGGTCTTCACAGAGCTAAGTACACGTCACCACAGAGCTAAGTACACGTCACCACTGAGCTAAGTACACGTCACCACTGAGCTAAGTACACGTCACCACTGAGCTAAGTACACGTCACCACTGAGCTAAGTACACGTCACCACTGAGCTAAGTACACGTCACCACTGAGCTAAGTACACGTCACCACTGAGCTAAGTACACGTCACCACTGAGCTAAGTACACGTCACCACTGAGCTAAGTACACGTCACCACTGAGCTAAGTACACGTCACCACTCTGTCATCAGCAAAAAAGCAACTGTGACAACTCCCACTTTGTGTTAGATTCTTTATCTTTTAACCCCACACCTCTTGCCAACATCCGGGCATTCACTTCTCTTACAACCCCATCTATAAATATATTGAACAACCATAATGACATCACATCCCTGTCTAAGGCTTACTTTTACTGGGAAATAATCTCTCCCTCTCCTACAAACTCTAACCTGAGTTTCACTATCCTCGTAAAAACACTTTACTGCTTTCAGTAACCTATCTCCTGTTTCATATATCTGCAACATCTGCCATATTGTCCCCCTGTCCACCCTGTCATACGCGTTTTCCAAATCCATAAATGCCACAAAAATCGTTTTACCTTTATCTAAATACTGTTCACCTATATGTCTACACCCCCCCCCACCCTTTCTAAAGCCTCCTTGTTCATCTGCTATCCTGCTCTCCGTCTTATTCTTAATTCTTTCAATAATAACTCTACCATACACTTTACCAGGTATACTCATTAGACTTATTCCTCTATATTCATTACACTTTCTTTTGTCTCCTTTGCCTTTATACAAAGGAACTATGCATGCTCTCTGCCAATCCCATGTACTTTACCCTCTTCTGTATATTTATTAAATAAAGGCCCTATCCACTCCAGAACTATATCCCACCTGCTTTTAACATTTGTCTTTATCCCATCAATTCCAGCTGCTTTACCCCTTTCATTCTACTTACTGCCTCACGAACTTCCCCCACACTAACAACTGGCTCCTCTTCACTCCTACAAAATGTTATACCTCCATGCCCAGTACACGATATCATAGCTTCCCTATCTTCATCAACTTTTAATAGTTCCTCAAAATATTCTCTCCATCTTCCCGATACCTCTAACTATCTAATAACTCTCCTCTCGTATTTATAACTGTCAAATCCATTCGTTTCCTATGCTTTCTCAACTTATTAATCTCACTGCAAAACATTTTCTTCTTCTCGACAAAATTTGTTGATAACGTCTCCCCCACTACCCCATTTCCTCTCTTTTTACATTGCTTCACCACTCTCTTAACCTCTCTCTTTTTCTCCATATACTCATCCCTCCTTGCATCACTTCTACTTTGTAAAAACCTCTCATATGCTAACTTTTTCTCCCTTACTACTCTCTTTACATCATTCCACCAATCGCTCCTCTTCCCTCCCACACCCACTTTCCTGTAACCACAAACTTCTGCTGAACACTCCAACACTACATTTTTACATCTACCCCATATCTCTTCAGCCTCTTTGCCTATAGTCTCACTAGCCCATCTGTCTGCCAGTAGTTGTTTATATCTTACCCTAACAGCCTCCTCCTTTAGTTTATAAGCCTTCATGTCTCTCTTACTTGCTGATTCTATTCTCCTTGAATCCCATCTACCTTTTACTCTCAGTGTAGCTACAACTAAAAAGTGATCTGATATATCTGTGGCCCCTCTATAAACATGTACATCCTGAAGTCTACTCAACAGTCTTTTATCTACCAATACATAGTCCAACAAACTACTGTCATTACTCCCTATATCATATCTTGTATACTTAATTATTCTTTTTTTTTCTTAAAATATGTATTACCTATAACCAAACTCCTTTCTATACAAAGTTCAATCAAAGGCCCTCCATTATCATTTACACCTGGCACACCAAACTTACCTACCACACCCTATCTAAACGCTTCTCCTCCTTTAGCATTTAGGTCCCCTACCACAATTACTCTGACTTGGTTCCAAAGTTCCTAAACACGCTGTACATGAACGGTATACAGTGCCGGCAAGATGAAAATTAGACACATGTACAACATCTGGGTAACTTTATTGTAGACGTTTCCCCATCTAGTGGCTTTATCAATACAAATTCGAAGACATAATTAGAAGACAGTAGAACTATATACAAAAGATGAGGTAATCAGGGGGCATTGACCCCCGAAACCTTCTCCAGGTATACTCCAGGTAAAGGGTTCATCCTCATCAATGGAAAACTGCCGTTATTCTGTCTTTTCATAAACCAGGTATTTCGGACAGTGATGCCACCCACTATCGGCTCATTGCTCTTACTAGTGCAGTTTGCAAGTTGATGGAACATCTGGTAAATAAACGTTTTGTGTGGTATTTGTTGACTTAACTTTCTATTCATCAGTTTAGCTATCGGAAGGAACGATCCATTATCTCTCCGTCACTCCATGTTCGTAATGTCTTTGCTAGTAAACACAAAATTATTGCAGCCTTTTTTGATTTTGAAAAAGTGTATGACACTACCTGGCGATATAAGATTTTGGCCTAAGCTCATTCATTCCTTAGGCCTACAAGGCAATCTATCACTTTTCCTTCAGATTTTCTTGTCTGAGAAATTTCTGTATCCGAGTAAATTTTTTCGCCAGACTGTCCAGGCTGGAGGTGTCACTCAGGGGTGTATTCTTATCAACATTCTTTTTCTACTCGCTATCAATAACCTGGCATCTGTTCTGTCATCTAAGTAAGTAAATTTTTCAGGTATACACAAATACAGTTACATAGATTATCATACATAGCAGCATATGTGTAGAGAACCTGGGATAACCCAGAAAAGTCAGACAGAGTGACTTAGTTCCATTATGGTGGTAATATATGTTGGTCACTTTATGGTGACGGTTATGGTGGTGCTGGCTGTCACTTCTCTCCTCAATACTGTCGACCGTGTTTCCCACACGACTTTTTACATGTATTATCAAGTGTCGCTTATTTCTCTATAATGTATCAAGAGGAAATAAATTTTGTGTTTAAATTTGAATAGAATGTTTTTCTGACTGGCTTCAGAATATTATTGACGATGCATTCTAGAAGGCTGACTCATAAGTTTAGTCCGAGTTGGTGCAAATCTGAAGATTTACTGAACTTGCTAGAAGCTTGGAATAGTTGGAAGCAGATTAGTTACTGGAGAATGCCTTTTCTGATCGGCTTCAAACTTTTACCGCTGCTGGACATGAAGACACAGCTTACCATATTAAACTGTTTCCAAAGTAATAACTACTTAACGCTTCTTCTGATCAATTTTACATTAATTTTGGGCTATATGGCTGCCAGTTTGCCATTTTATGGAATTTTTTTTTATCAAATTGGACTTTTAAAAACTCAAAATCAAATATTTTTCTTAAATTGTAGACAATTTTAAATAAAATGTGAATGTGAAAAGAAAACTGGAAAAAAATAAATCTGCCCAGTTTTATGGCGTTTTTAAGTTTAACGAAGAAAAACTTTCTTATTTCTCGAAATATTCTCAGTAATATTTTTGTTTGATGTCTCACAATTTTTCATTTATTACTCGACAACTCCTTATTCAATAGGCTTCAAATTTTCAAGGCTGATATAATGTATCTTGGGTAAGATTGATGGGGATATTTACATGGCTGGCTGACATATTTATAATGTTATATATACAATGTTATATATACAATGTTATACAATGTTATATACACAATGTTATATAGGTCAGTCCGAAATGTTGTTGCAGTGTGAGAGGTGGAGACACAGGCGCCTCTGGTCAGTGTGAGAGGTGGAGACACAGGCGCCTCTGGTCAGTGTGAGAGGTGGAGACACCGGCGCCTCTGGTCAGTGTGAGAGGTGGAGACACCGGCGCCTCTGGTCAGTGTGAGAGGTGGAGACACAGGCGCCTCTGGTCAGTGTGAGAGGTGGAGACACAGGCGCCTCTGGTCAGTGTGAGAGGTGGAGACACCGGTGCCTCTGGTCAGTGTGAGAGGTGGAGACACAGGCGCCTCTGGTCAGTGTGAGAGGTGGAGACACAGGCGCCTCTGGTCAGTGTGAGAGGTGGAGACACCGGCGCCTCTGGTCAGTGTGAGAGGTGGAGACACAGGCGCCTCTGGTCAGTGTGAGAGGTGGAGACACAGGCGCCTCTGGTCAGTGTGAGAGGTGGAGACACCGGCGCCTCTGGTCAGTGTGAGAGGTGGAGACACAGGCGCCTCTGGTCAGTGTGAGAGGTGGAGACACAGGCGCCTCTGGTCAGTGTGAGAGGTGGAGACACCGGCGCCTCTGGTCAGTGTGAGAGGTTGAGACACAGGCGCCTCTGGTCAGTGTGAGAGGTTGAGACACCGGCGCCTCTGGTCAGTGTGAGAGGTGGAGACACAGGCGCCTCTGGTCAGTGTGAGAGGTGGAGACACAGGCGCCTCTGGTCAGTGTGAGAGGTGGAGACACCGGCGCCTCTGGTCAGTGTGAGAGGTGGAGACACAGGCGCCTCTGGTCAGTGTGAGAGGTGGAGACACAGGCTCCTCTGGTCAGTGTGAGAGGTGGAGACACCGGCGCCTCTGGTCAGTGTGAGAGGTGGAGACACAGGCGCCTCTGGTCAGTGTGAGAGGTGGAGACACAGGCGCCTCTGGTCAGTGTGAGAGGTGGAGACACAGGCGCCTCTGGTCAGTGTGAGAGGTTGAGACACAGGCGCCTCTGGTCAGTGTGAGAGGTGGAGACACCGGCGCCTCTGGTCAGTGCGAGAGGTGGAGACACAGGCGCCTCTGGTCAGTGTGAGAGGTGGAGACACAGGCGCCTCTGGTCAGTGTGAGAGGTGGAGACACCGGCGCCTCTGGTCAGTGTGAGAGGTGGAGACACAGGCGCCTCTGGTCAGTGTGAGAGGTGGAGACACAGGCGCCTCTGGTCAGTGTGAGAGGTTGAGACACCGGCGCCTCTGGTCAGTGTGAGAGGTGGAGACACAGGAGCCTCTGGTCAGTGTGAGAGGTGGAGACACAGGTGCCTCTGGTAAGTGTGAGAGGTGGAGACACAGGCGCCTCTGGTCAGTGTGAGAGGTGGAGACACAGGCGCCTCTGGTCAGTGTGAGAGGTGGAGACACAGGCGGCTCTGGTCAGTGTGAGAGGTGGAGACACAGGCGCCTCTGGTCAGTGTGAGAGGTGGAGACACAGGCGCCTCTGGTCAGTGTGAGAGGTGGAGACACAGGCGCCTCTGGTCAGTGTGAGAGGTGGAGACACAGGCGCCTCTGGTCAGTGTGAGAGGTGGAGACACAGGTGCCTCTGGTCAGTGTGAGAGGTTGAGACACAGGCGCCTCTGGTCAGTGTGAGAGGTGGAGACACAGTTGCCTCTGGTCAGTGTGAGAGGTTGAGACACAGGCGCCTCTGGTCAGTGTGAGAGGTGGAGACACAGGTGCCTCTGGTCAGTGTGAGAGGTGGAGACACAGGCGCCTCTGGTCAGTGTGAGAGGTTGAGACACAGGCGCCTCTGGTCAGTGTGAGAGGTGGAGACACAGGCGCCTCTGGTCAGTGTGAGAGGTGGAGACACAGGTGCCTCTGGTCAGTGTGAGAGGTTGAGACACAGGCGCCTCTGGTCAGTGTGAGAGGTGGAGACACAGGCGCCTCTGGTCAGTGTGAGAGGTTGAGACACCGGCGCCTCTGGTCAGTGTGAGAGGTGGAGACACAGGCGCCTCTTGTCAGTGTGAGAGGTGGAGACACAGGCGGCTCTGGTCAGTGTGAGAGGTGGAGACACAGGCGCCTCTGGTCAGTGTGAGAGGTGGAGACACAGGCGCCTCTGGTCAGTGTGAGAGGTTGAGACACAGGCGCCTCTGGTCAGTGTGAGAGGTTGAGACACAGGCGCCTCTGGTCAGTGTGAGAGGTGGAGACAGAGGCGCCTCTGGTCAGTGTGAGAGGTGGAGACACAGGCGGCTCTGGTCAGTGTGAGAGGTGGAGACACAGCCGCCTCTGGTCAGTGTGAGAGGTTGAGACACAGGCGCCTCTGGTCAGTGTGAGAGATTGAGACACCGGCGCCTCTGGTCAGTGTGAGAGGTGGAGACACAGGCGCCTCTGGTCAGTGTGAGAGGTGGAGACACAGGCGCCTCTGGTCAGTGTGAGAGGTTGAGCCACCGGTGGCTCTGGTCAGTGTGAGAGGTTGAGACACCGGCGCCTCTGGTCAGTGTGAGAGGTGGAGACACCGGCGCCTCTGGTCAGTGTGAGAGGTGGAGACACAGGCCCTCTGGTCAGTGTGAGAGGTGGAGACACAGGCGCCTTTGGTCAGTGTGAGAGGTGGAGACACAGGCGCCTCTGGTCAGTGTGAGAGGTGGAGACACAGGCGCCTCTGGTCAGTGTGAGAGGTGGAGACACAGGCGCCTCTGGTCAGTGTGAGAGGTGGAGACACAGGCGCCTCTGGTCAGTGTGAGAGGTGGAGACACCGGCGCCTCTGGTCAGTGTGAGAGGTTGAGACACCGGCGTCTCTGGTCAGTGTGAGAGGTGGAGACACAGGCGCCTCTGGTCAGTGTGAGAGGCGGAGACACAGGCGCCTCTGGTCAGTGTGAGAGCTTGAGACACAGGCGCCTCTGGTCAGTGTGAGAGGTTGAGACACAGGGGCCTCTTGTCAGTGTGAGAGGTGGAGACACCGGCGCCTCTGGTCAGTGTGAGAGGTGGAGACACCGGCGCCTCTGGTCAGTGTGAGAGGTTGAGACACCGGCGCCTCTGGTCAGTGTGAGAGGTTGAGACACAGGCGCCTCTGGTCAGTGTGAGAGGTGGAGACACAGGCGCCTATGGTCAGTGTGAGAGGTTGAGACACAGGCGCCTCTGGTCAGTGTGAGAGGTTGAGACAATGGCGCCTCTGGTCAGTGTGAGAGGTGGAGACACAGGCGCCTCTGGTCAGTGTGAGAGGTGGAGACACAGGCGCCTCTGGTCAGTGTGAGAGGTGGAGACACAGGCGCCTCTGGTCAGTGTGAGAGGTGGAGACACAGGCGCCTCTGGTGAGTGTGAGAGGTGGAGACACAGGCGCCTCTGGTCAGTGTGAGAGGTGGAGACACAGGCGCCTCTGGTCAGTGTGAGAGGTGGAGACACAGGCGCCTCTGGTCAGTGTGAGAGGTGGAGACACAGGCGCCTCTGGTCAGTGTGTGAGGTGGAGACACAGGCGCCTCTGGTCAGTGTGAGAGGTGGAGACACAGGTGCCTCTGGTCAGTGTGAGAGGTGGAGACACAGGTGCCTCTGGTCAGTGTGAGAGGTGGAGACACCGGCGCCTCTGGTCAGTGTGAGAGGTTGAGACACCGGCGCCTCTGGTCAGTGTGAGAGGTGGAGACACAGGCGCCTCTGGTCAGTGTGAGAGGTTGAGACACAGGCGCCTCTGGTCAGTGTAAGAGGTTGAGACACAGGCGCCTCTGGTCAGTGTGAGAGGTGGAGACACAAGCGCCTCTGGTCAGTGTGAGAGGTTGAGACACCGGCGCTTCTGGTCAGTGTGAGAGGTGGAGACACAGGCGCCTCTGGTCAGTGTGAGAGGTGGAGACACAGGCGCCTCTGGTCAGTGTGAGAGGTGGAGACACAGGCGCCTCTGGTCAGTGTGAGAGGTGGAGACACAGGCGCCTCTGGTCAGTGTGAGAGGTGGAGACACAGGCGCCTCTGGTCAGTGTGAGAGGTGGAGACACAGGCGCCTCTGGTCAGTGTGAGAGGTGGAGACACAGGCGCCTCTGGTCAGTGTGAGAGGTGGAGACACAGGCGCCTCTGGTCAGTGTGAGAGGTGGAGACACAGGCGCCTCTGGTCAGTGTGAGAGGTGGAGACACAGGCGCCTCTGGTGAGTGTGAGAGGTGGAGACACCGGCGCCTCTGGTGAGAGAGGTTGAGACACCGGCGCCTCTGGTCAGTGTGAGATGTGGAGACACAGGTGCCTCTGGTCAGTGTGAGAGGTGGAGACACAGGCGCCTCTGGTCAGTGTGAGAGGTTGAGACACAGGTGCCTCTGGTCAGTGTGAGAGGTGGAGACACAGGCGCCTCTGGTCAGTGTGAGAGGTGGAGACACAGGTGCCTCTGGTCAGTGTGAGAGGTGGAGACACAGGAGCCTCTGGTCAGTGTGAGAGACTCTGGTCAGTGTGAGAGGTTGAGACACAGGTGCCTCTGGTCAGTGTGAGAGGTGGAGACACAGGCGCCTCTGGTCAGTGTGAGAGGTGGAGACACAGGTGCCTCTGGTCAGTGTGAGAGGTGGAGACACAGGAGCCTCTGGTCAGTGTGAGAGGTTGAGACACAGGCGCCTCTGGTCAGTGTGAGAGGTTGAGACACAGGCGCCTCTGGTCAGTGTGAGAGGTTGAGACACAGGCGCCTCTGGTCAGTGTGAGAGGTGGAGACACCGGCGCCTCTGGCCAGTGTGAGAGGTGGAGACACAGGCGCCTCTGGTCAGTGTGAGAGGTGGAGACACAGGCGCCTCTGGTCAGTGTGAGAGGTGGAGACACAGGCGCCTCTGGTCAGTGTGAGAGGTTGAGACACCGGCGCCTCTGGTCAGTGTGAGAGGTTGAGACACAGGCGCCTCTGGTCAGTGTGAGAGGTGGAGACACAGGCGCCTCTGGTCAGTGTGAGAGGTGGAGACACAGGTGCCTCTGGTCAGTGTGAGAGGTGGAGACACAGGCGCCTCTGGTCAGTGTGAGAGGTTGAGACACAGGCGCCTCTGGTCAGTGTGAGAGGTTGAGACACAGGCGCCTCTGGTCAGTGTGAGAGGTTGAGACACAGGCGCCTCTGGTGTGAGAGGTGGAGACACAGGCGCCTCTGGTCAGTGTGAGAGGTTGAGACACCGGCGCCTCTGGTCAGTGTGAGAGGTTGAGACACCGGCGCCTCTGGTCAGTGTGAGAGTTTGAGACACAGGCGCCTCTGGTCAGTGTGAGAGGTGGAGACACAGGCGCCTCTGGTCAGTGTGAGAGGTTGAGACACAGGTGCCTCTGGTCAGTGTGAGAGGTTGAGACATAGGCGCCTCCGGTCAGTGTGAGAGGTTGAGACACAGGCGCCTCTGGTCAGTGTGAGAGGTTGAGACACAGGCGCCTCTGGTCAGTGTGGGAGGTTGAGACACAGGCGCCTCTGGTCAGTGTGAGAGGTGGAGACACAGGCGCCTCTGGTCAGTGTGAGAGGTTGAGACACAGGCGCCTCTGGTCAGTGTGAGAGGTTGAGACACAGGCGCCTCTGGTCAGTGTGAGAGGTTGAGACACAGGCGCCTCTGGTCAGTGTGAGAGGTTGAGACACAGGCGCCTCTGGTCAGTGTGAGAGGTTGAGACTCAGGCGCCTCTGGTCAGTGTGAGAGGTTGAGACACCGGCGCCTCTGGTTAGTGTGAGAGGTTGAGACACCGGCGCCTCTGGTCAGTGTGAGAGGTGGAGACACAGGCGCCTCTGGTCAGTGTGAGAGGTGGAGACACAGGCGCCTCTGGTCAGTGTGAGAGGTGGAGACACAGGCGCCTCTGGTCAGTGTGAGAGGTGGAGACACAGGCGCCTCTGGTCAGTGTGAGAGGTGGAGACACAGGCGCCTATGGTCAGTGTGAGAGGTTGAGACACAGGCGCCTCTGGTCAGTGTGAGAGGTTGAGACACAGGCGCCTCTGGTCAGTGTGAGAGGTGGAGACACAGGCGCCTCTGGTCAGTGTGAGAGGTTGAGACACCGGCGCTTCTGGTCAGTGTGAGAGGTGGAGACACAGGCGCCTCTGGTCAGTGTGAGAGGTGGAGACACAGGCGCCTCTGGTCAGTGTGAGAGGTGGAGACACAGGCGCCTCTGGTCAGTGTGAGACTTGGAGACCAGGCGCCTCTGGCCAGTGTGAGAGGTGGAGACACAGGCGCCTCTGGTCAGTGTGAGAGGTGGAGAGTGTGAGAGGTGGAGACACAGGCGCCTCTGGTCAGTGTGTGACACAGGCGCCTCTGCTCAGTGTGAGAGGTGGAGACGCAGGCGCCTCTGGTCAGTGTGAGAGGTGGAGACACAGGCGCCTCTGGTCAGTGTGAGAGGTGGAGACACAGGCGCCTCTGGTCAGTGTGAGAGGTGGAGACACAGGCGCCTCTGGTCAGTGTGAGAGGTTGAGACAGAGGCGCCTCTGTGCAGCGTGAGAGGTGGAGAAACAGGCGCCTGGTGAGACACAGGCGCCTCTGGTCAGTGTGAGAGGTGGAGACACAGGCGCCTCTGGTCAGTGTGAGAGGTGGAGACACAGGCGCCTCTGGTGAGTGTGAGAGGTTGAGACACCGGCGCCTCTGGTCAGTGTGAGATGTTGAGACACAGGTGCCTCTGGTCAGTGTGAGAGGTGGAGACACAGGCGCCTCTGGTCAGTGTGAGAGGTTGAGACACAGGTGCCTCTGGTCAGTGTGAGAGGTGGAGACACAGGCGCCTCTGGTCAGTGTGAGAGGTGGAGACACAGGTGCCTCTGGTCAGTGTGAGAGGTGGAGACACAGGAGCCTCTGGTCAGTGTGAGAGGTTGAGACACAGGCGCCTCTGGTCAGTGTGAGAGGTTGAGACACAGGCGCCTCTGGTCAGTGTGAGAGGTTGAGACACAGGCGCCTCTGGTCAGTGTGAGAGGTGGAGACACCGGCGCCTCTGGTCAGTGTGAGAGGTGGAGACACAGGCGCCTCTGGTCAGTGTGAGAGGTGGAGACACAGGCGCCTCTGGTCAGTGTGAGAGGTGGAGACACAGGCGCCTCTGGTCAGTGTGAGAGGTTGAGACACCGGCGCCTCTGGTCAGTGTGAGAGGTTGAGACACAGGCGCCTCTGGTCAGTGTGAGAGGTGGAGACACAGGCGCCTCTGGTCAGTGTTTGAGGTGGAGACACAGGTGCCTCTGGTCAGTGTGAGAGGTGAAGACACAGGCGCCTCTGGTCAGTGTGAGAGGTTGAGACACAGGCGCCTCTGGTCAGTGTGAGAGGTTGAGACACAGGCGCCTCTGGTCAGTGTGAGAGGTTGAGACACAGGCGCCTCTGGTCAGTGTGAGAGGTGGAGACACAGGCGCCTCTGGTCAGTGTGAGAGGTTGAGACACCGGCGCCTCTGGTCAGTGTGAGAGTTTGAGACACAGGCGCCTCTGGTCAGTGTGAGAGGTGGAGACACAGGCGCCTCTGGTCAGTGTGAGAGGTTGAGACACAGGTGCCACAGCCTCTGGTCAGTGTGAGAGGTTGAGACACAGGTGCCTCTGGTCAGTGTGAGAGGTTGAGACACAGGCGCCTCTGGTCAGTGTGAGAGGTTGAGACACAGGCGCCTCTGGTCAGTGTGAGAGGTTGAGACACAGGCGCCTCTGGTCAGTGTGGGAGGTTGAGACACAGGCGCCTCTGGTCAGTGTGAGAGGTGGAGACACAGGCGCCTCTGGTCAGTGTGAGAGGTTGAGACACAGGCGCCTCTGGTCAGTGTGAGAGGTTGAGACACAGGCGCCTCTGGTCAGTGTGAGAGGTTGAGACACAGGCGCCTCTGGTCAGTGTGAGAGGATGAGACACAGGCGCCTCTGGTCAGTGTGAGAGGTTGAGACTCAGGCGCCTCTGGTCAGTGTGAGAGGTTGAGACACCGGCGCCTCTGGTTAGTGTGAGAGGTTGAGACACCGGCGCCTCTGGTCAGTGTGAGAGGTGGAGACACAGGCGCCTCTGGTCAGTGTGAGAGGTGGAGACACAGGCGCCTCTGGTCAGTGTGAGAGGTGGAGACACAGGCGCCTCTGGTCAGTGTGAGAGGTGGAGACACAGGCGCCTCTGGTCAGTGTGAGAGGTGGAGACACAGGCGCCTCTGGTCAGTGTGAGAGGTGGAGACACAGGCGCCTCTGGTCAGTGTGAGAGGTGGAGACACCGGCGCCTCTGGTCAGTGTGAGAGGTTGAGACACCGGCGTCTCTGGTCAGTGTGAGAGGTGGAGACACAGGCGCCTCTGGTCAGTGTGAGAGGCGGAGACACAGGCGCCTCTGGTCAGTGTGAGAGGTTGAGACACAGGCGCCTCTGGTCAGTGTGAGAGGTTGAGACACAGGCGCCTCTTGTCAGTGTGAGAGGTGGAGACACCGGCGCCTCTGGTCAGTGTGAGAGGTGGAGACACCGGCGCCTCTGGTCAGTGTGAGAGTTTGAGACACAGGCGCCTCTGGTCAGTGTGAGAGGTTGAGACACAGGCGCCTCTGGTCAGTGTGAGAGGTTGAGACACAGGCGCCTCTGGTCAGTGTGAGAGGTTGAGACACAGGCGCCTCTGGTCAGTGTGAGAGGTTGAGACACAGGCGCCTCTGGTCAGTGTGAGAGGTTGAGACACAGGCGCCTCTGGTCAGTGTGGGAGGTTGAGACACAGGCGCCTCTGGTCAGTGTGAGAGGTGGAGACACAGGCGCCTCTGGTCAGTGTGAGAGGTTGAGACACAGGCGCCTCTGGTCAGTGTGAGAGGTTGAGACACAGGCGCCTCTGGTCAGTGTGAGAGGTTGAGACACAGGCGCCTCTGGTCAGTGTGAGAGGTTGAGACACAGGCGCCTCTGGTCAGTGTGAGAGGTTGAGACACAGGCGCCTCTGGTCAGTGTGAGAGGTTGAGACACCGGCGCCTCTGGTTAGTGTGAGAGGTTGAGACACCGTCGCCTCTGGTCAGTGTGAGAGGTGGAGACACAGGCGCCTCTGGTCAGTGTGAGAGGTGGAGACACAGGCGCCTCTGGTCAGTGTGAGAGGTGGAGACACAGGCGCCTCTGGTCAGTGTGAGAGGTGGAGACACAGGCGCCTCTGGTCAGTGTGAGAGGTGGAGACACAGGCGCCTCTGGTCAGTGTGAGAGGTGGAGACACAGGCGCCTCTGGTCAGTGTGAGAGGTTGAGACACAGGCGCCTCTGGTCAGTGTGAGAGGTGGAGACACAGGCGCCTCTGGTCAGTGTGAGAGGTGGAGACACAGGCGCCTCTGGTCAGTGTGAGAGGTGGAGACACAGGCGCCTCTGGTCAGTGTGAGAGGTGGAGACACAGGCGCCTCTGGTCAGTGTGAGAGGTGGAGACACAGGCGCCTCTGGTCAGTGTGAGAGGTGGAGACACAGGCGCCTCTGGTCAGTGTGAGAGGTGGAGACACAGGCGCCTCTGGTCAGTGTGAGAGGTGGAGACACAGGCGCCTCTGGTCAGTGTGAGAGGTGGAGACACAGGCGCCTCTGGTCAGTGTGAGAGGTGGAGACACAGGCGCCTCTGGTCAGTGTGAGAGGTGGAGACACAGGCGCCTCTGGTCAGTGTGAGAGGTGGAGACACAGGCGCCTCTGGTCAGTGTGAGAGGTGGAGACACAGGCGCCTCTGGTCAGTGTGAGAGGTGGAGACACAGGCGCCTCTGGTCAGTGTGAGAGGTGGAGACACAGGCGCCTCTGGTCAGTGTGAGAGGTTGAGACACAGGCGCCTCTGGTCAGTGTGAGATGTTGAGACACAGGCGCCTCTGGTCAGTGTGAGAGGTGGAGACACAGGCGCCTCTGGTCAGTGTGAGAGGTTGAGACACAGGCGCCTCTGGTCAGTGTGAGAGGTGGAGACACAGGCGCCTCTGGTCAGTGTGAGAGGTGGAGACACAGGCGCCTCTGGTCAGTGTGAGAGGTGGAGACACAGGCGCCTCTGGTCAGTGTGAGAGGTTGAGACACAGGCGCCTCTGGTCAGTGTGAGAGGTTGAGACACAGGCGCCTCTGGTCAGTGTGAGAGGTTGAGACACAGGCGCCTCTGGTCAGTGTGAGAGGTTGAGACACAGGCGCCTCTGGTCAGTGTGAGAGGTGGAGACACAGGCGCCTCTGGTCAGTGTGAGAGGTGGAGAGGGTCAGTGTGAGAGGTGGAGACACAGGCGCCTCTGGTCAGTGTGAGAGGTTGAGACACAGGCGCCTCTGGTCAGTGTGAGAGGTTGAGACACAGGCGCCTCTGGTCAGTGTGAGAGGTGGAGACACAGGCGCCTCTGGTCAGTGTTTGAGGTGGAGACACAGGCGCCTCTGGTCAGTGTGAGAGGTGGAGACACAGGCGCCTCTGGTCAGTGTGAGAGGTTGAGACACAGGCGCCTCTGGTCAGTGTGAGAGGTTGAGACACAGGCGCCTCTGGTCAGTGTGAGAGGTGGAGACACAGGCGCCTCTGGTCAGTGTGAGAGGTGGAGACACAGGCGCCTCTGGTCAGTGTGAGAGGTGGAGACACAGGCGCCTCTGGTCAGTGTGAGAGGTGGAGACACAGGCGCCTCTGGTCAGTGTGAGAGGTGGAGACACAGGCGCCTCTGGTCAGTGTGAGAGGTGGAGACACAGGCGCCTCTGGTCAGTGTGAGAGGTGGAGACACAGGCGCCTCTGGTCAGTGTGAGAGGTGGAGACACAGGCGCCTCTGGTCAGTGTGAGAGGTGGAGACACAGGCGCCTCTGGTCAGTGTGAGAGGTGGAGACACAGGCGCCTCTGGTCAGTGTGAGAGGTGGAGACACAGGCGCCTCTGGTGAGTGTGAGAGGTTGAGACACCGGCGCCTCTGGTCAGTGTGAGAGGTTGAGACACAGGTGCCTCTGGTCAGTGTGAGAGGTGGAGACACAGGCGCCTCTGGTCAGTGTGAGAGGTTGAGACACAGGCGCCTCTGGTCAGTGTGAGAGGTTGAGACACAGGCGCCTCTGGTCAGTGTGAGAGGTTGAGACACAGGCGCCTCTGGTCAGTGTGAGAGGTGGAGACACAGGCGCCTCTGGTCAGTGTGAGAGGTGAGACACAGGCGCCTCTGGTCAGTGTGAGAGGTTGAGACAC